>NC_138903.1:132708850-132893850 GCF_965194825.1 Balaenoptera physalus | reverse complement strand
GGGCAGTCATTTGTTTCCTGCCTGAGAAGGCGGGAGTGCGAGAGAGCAGGATGACACTAATTGTCCAATTACGGCAGCTGTGTGAGGAGAGCGCTGCACTGCAGCAGGGCGCCGGGCTCAGCCGCCCCTCCCCCGCACTCCGGGCTGGCACACTCTGGCCCACACCCCTCCTGCTTTACCCTGCGAGCAGGTGGCAGCCAGTGAGGTCCCGGGCCTGCCCTGCGGAGCATGGCCTGGTCTGAAGTCTCGGGAGTGGCGGGGTGGGGGGACCCAGAAGTGCCACGGCCTGGACTCTGGAGCATGCCTCTGGCCCCAAAAGGGGTAAAGAACACACACGTGGGGGCCAGGAGGCCGCGGGGCCCTGTCCTCCAGGCCTCCACGGCCGAGAACACGCAAACATGCGGACAGAATGAGGGCCCCTCCATCCCAATCCTCCCTGAAACATCCCCGGCTCTGTCCATGGTACCACACGGCCCACCCTGCCAGCTTCCAATCCCCAGAGCCAGCTCCAAGCCACCGGAAGCAAGCAAGTCCTAAACAGGTAATTAAGGAAATTATAGACAGCTGGAGGCCACGGGATGCTGCAGGCCCAGGGTGACTAGATAAGGAGACTGCCAGGACCCAAGTGTCCTCCTAGGGACAGGATCCATGGGGGCCCCATTGTGGGTCCTGCTGAGGAAGGGTCTGGTTTCTGGAAACAGGCTGAAGTCCTTGGGAAGACAGGCTTGGAGGGACTCTTAGGGTGAAGGTCAGGGGCGGGAGACTGTCAGGCAAGGACACCCACTTCCCTGTGGCCAGCAAGAGTCCAGAAGGCCAGGCTCCAAATGGGGGACCGGAGATATGCCGGCTGACTTGGGCTCCACCAAGGGGGTCTCTGAGTGCTGGCAAAGTAGGTCTCCTTGTGTCCCTCGTAGGACCCAGCTTGGCTGGAGGTTACAGCCAGGTTCAATGACCTGGCTGACTCCCCCATAGAGCCAGCTCAACCGGGAGAAAGAGGTGATGAGGACCGTCACCATAGAGGGACCCTGGGCACAGGCCACTCTGAGTACGTAGAAAACACCTTGGTCTTGGGCTTCCCACTGGGAGGGCTGAGTGGCAACGGCACAAGAGTGCTGAGTGGGGCTGAGAAGACGTGTTCAGACTGAATACGGGAGTCCAGTCTAGCTGGCCCTCTGTGACCCAGACACGAAGAACTAGCACACCAGAGCGTTTGGGCCACCTTTCCAGGCTGACCTCGGAGGGACACCCGCCAAATGTGTGGATGGAGGAGAGAGTGGCTGCTAGTGCCACCCCAGAGGACGCCTCGGAAGCTGCAGCCCAGGGATGGGCATCTGCAAGGCTCCCAGGCTCCGCTCCAGCATCCTTACCAACCCCAACTGGCAGCAACGGCAGGATCTGAAGGTCACCAGGGCACCAGACGGCAGGGGCCTGGCTGCCATCTGAATCATGCAGACGACACTCTGCTGGGTCCTGAAAGTTATTTCTCGTGGAGGACCCTGGCACACAAATCCAGAAGTATCTCCAGCGAACCTCTGAGAAGGCACCACAAAGCTCCTGCAGGCTCAGGGTGTGCCCAGGAGGGAGTGGGGGGTCATGCAGAGGCAGGAGGGCCCCTGTCACATGGGAATGCCTCAATGACAACAAGGCAGGGTCCGAGTCCCGTCCCCCCACGCCCCTGCTGACCACAGCCCAGTGAGGCCGAGAGCCAGGAAGGGGGTGGGGGACGATGGGGGATAAGATGGGGGGGCCAGCCTGACGCCACGTGCAACGCGATGAAAGTGCTGCCCCCGTGCCACCCGCAGGCGCAGCCACGTGGGCCCCTCTGGGGGCCGCCAGGGCAGGGGTCCCGGGCAGCAGTCCCCAGGCCAGCCCCTTGCCCTCTGGCCGCACGGATGGACGGGAGGGTCGGAGGGGCTCCTGCTCCACTCCGCTCCCCGGGACAGAGGTGTCCGCGAGAAAGAGCCTGGCCACCGGCCGTGGCGCTGTGGGCCGTGCAGCCAGGGGCCCAGGAGGGATGGATCAGGTGGGCGGGGGGGGGGCGCCCAGGATGGCCGGCGCCTGCGTCCCAGCCCCTCCCTCCGGGCCTGCTGCGGGCACTGGGCCACATCAGGCGGGAGCCTCCCTCGGCGGCAGGGCCGCCCACTCGCAGGGCAGCGCTCGGGAACCCAGCACTGAGGGGCCCAGACCGCCCGGCCCCGGGCCACGTGCCTCCCTCCTAGGCCCCTGGCTCCAAACCAAGATGGGACGCTTTGCCCAGCTTCTTCCAGGAGGAACAGAGCTGAGGCCCGGAAGTGGGGAGGGGGTGACAGGGAAGGTTCCCCTGGGCCTGGCGTGGCAGGTGGAGGCCCGCTCACGGCGGGGAAGCGGGCGCCTGGCCCTCCCCACGCTGTGCACCGCCGCCGCCGAGGGCGCCCAGCGCTTGCGGTCGGGGGCTGGTCCTTTCGCGGAGAAGGGCCCTCCCTGCGCGGTGGCCACCATCGTGCGCAGTGATCGTGCGCACGGACGTTCGGCAGGGAGGCCACCCCCGCTCCCCGGTCTGGGGTTTGTGTAGGACGCGGGCGTGCTGGGATTCCCAGCGTCCCGTGGTCCGGGGGGCTAAGGACGTTCCCAGGCCGGTCGGGAAGAAGTGCTCGCAGCGGCCCGGTGGCATCCACCTTCGTTCAGGGCCGGCCAGAGAGGTGACCGCAAAGCACAGCACGAGGACCAAAGCCCCGCGCTCTGAGGTCCACCACGGCCGGGATGGAGATGGCCGGCAGTGACGCCTGCATCTCCCTGCCCCTCCCTTGCTTGCTAGCTTTGTTTTCCTGCTTCTTAATCAGGAGGGTCTGGCGATCCCGGGCTGTCTGGCCATCCTGAGCTGTGGGCCTTTGCTCTGATCACGCTCTCCTGCCCACACCCGCCTCCCCTGTGTCCCTCTGTGAGGAAAACCCACAGCGTCTGCGGAGAGCCAGACGCCACCCGAGTCCGCAGAGAAGCACCCGCTGCTCTGGGCTCTAAAGAGGTCCAGAGAATGAGAGCTTGATTTGGGGGACTGGACAAGTGGCTCTAAAGTTCAGGGGACAAAGAGGCAAGCAAGAAGGGCAAAGGACATGGGACCTGCAGGTCGGGCATCAAAAGATGCAGGGTGTGGGCAGTTACCAGTGTGGGAGCCCACGCCCGAGTCCACAAAATGGGACAGACAGCCCAGAGACAGGCCCTACCGCCCATCAGGATCACACATTAACCAGGGGACAAATGGTTTAATAAAAGAAACGGGGATGATGGGTTATGGCTCGAGAACCTTACCTCATACTATTCCCCAACACAAATTTTTTTTGGATAAACAGGGCTTGGCAAATTCCGGCCTCAGGGCCAAATCTGGCAGCCAAGTGTTTTTGTCAATAAAGTCTTATCGGTACACAGCCATGGTCAGGATAGAGACCTTGTGGCTTGCCAGGTGGAAAATATTTAGTATCTGACCCTTTGCAGAAAAAATTTGCCCACCCCTGGATTAAAGAGTTAAACATCTTAAAAATGCAACTACACATACGCTCACTCACACACACGCAGACACATGGCCAACCCAGAGATGGACAGTTCCCAGATTTCTCCAAGGGATTTTGTAAGCCTAGAAGCAATGGAAGAAATCACAAAAAAATTGTGAGATACAAAGTGTTAACCTTTTGCATGAAAAAATGAAAAGGCAGTGAATGAAGAGGATTTAAAATTATTTGCAACAAGTATGCTAAACTGTCACTATGTTTCATGGATAAAGGTTATTCAGACCCACAAGAGGAAACACTTGGACCTCCACAGATAAAGGTGAGGAACTGAACAAGAAGAGATACAATTAATAAACATGTGGAAAAACGCTCAGCATCAGGAACAATTCAAGAAATAGAAACTGAAGTAGATATTCTGGAGCTAGATATTTATGCCAGGTTGTTTGATTACAATGACTAACGCTGGCAAGGCTGCAGCGAGTCAGCCCTTCAGATGCCCAGAAAAGCCCTTTGGCAGAATGAGCTTCCGTCTGGGCACTCTCTCCTCAGGACAGAACGAGTCACCCACCGAGATGCTCAGCACAGTCTCACGCATGAGAGCGAAACGAATCCGACTGCCTGGATCTCCACAAATAGCCAAATAATTAAGTGAATTACAATCTCTTGAGAGAATATTATTCGGCCATTAAAAATTGTAATTACAGCCCTGAGGACCGCCCCGATACATCCTGGGTGCTCGAGAAATAGCTGTCAAATGAGCCAACGATCATGTGTAGTTCCTTCTTTGCTCCATTCAAGTTCTTTATTTTTGCAATAAGTACTTACTGCTTTCATAATCTTCAAAAAATTAAGCCGTATCCATTTTGAAAAAAATCATTTAGAAAGGGATTACATTAATAAAGAAAATGCTTGTGTGAAGTAAAAAATAGATTACACAATTGTGCCCATGGTATAATTACAGTAATGTGAAAATAAATAGCCCATGCAAAGAAAACGGAGCAGAAACGTGTCCAATGAAATGGGAGACACCGGCTGGCACTTTGGTGATAGGATGGGGGGGGTGGGGTGTCCCTATATCTCCTACTTCTCAGCATTTCATGAATTTTCTGTAAAGGGCATGCATATTTTTAAATGAAAGAAGTAAACGTTATTAAAGAAACCCACCCAAGAGCCTCCCCTGCCTGCAGAGCTGCCCAGGCGCCTCCAGCATGCCCCATGAGCGATCCTGAACCCAGGGCAGGGGCCAGATCCGGATTTGCCCAAAGTGGTGTGCTGGGGCCGCTGGAATCAGTATCCCCACCACATGGTGGGCTGCTTCTGGAACGAGGCACTCTCGCCTCCCTTGCCCAGTTCTGTGCGGGCACCTGGGCTGGCCCTTGGCGAGTGTGGCAGAGCCCCCCAGACTCTCCAGGGTGCGGACAGGCTGCCTGGAGGCGCCCGCAGCCTCCTGACCGGCTCCCTTTCAAGGAGCCACTGGGGGCGCAGGCTTGAGAGTGGCCTCAGGGTCCCTGTGAGGACTTGGTCTGCATTGGCTCTAAAGTGGCACAGGGTGACAGAAAATTCTGGAATGATGGAAGCGTTCTCTATGTGTGGCTACTGAGCACTTGAAACGTGGTGTGTGGACGAGGAACGGAATTTTCAACTTTACTTAATTTTCAGTCAATCGCCACTCGTGGCTGGTGGCTACCACATTGAACCTCACAGCTGTAGAAAGTGCCTCGAGACCGCGGCTGCAGGACAGCACTTCTCATTTGAATAAAAGGTTTCCCCTTTACTGAGGAGCCACTCACAGAACACTGAGGCAGGCTCAGGACCCCGTTACATAAGGTGCCCCCCAAGGACACTGACCACAGCACCCCCTTCGCACAACTCTGATTTGGACCCAAGTTTCCGGAAACCTCTTGTGCTCCAAGATCCCTGCCAGCCCTCAGATGCGGGACTCAGGAGAAACCTCCAGCCCTTCCCCCGACCTGCGCCTTTCCCCCTCGCCCTGTGGCTCTGGTTTGGGTTCAGCCGTCTACTAGGCACGTGAACTTGGCCTCACCCCCTTCCCAACCTTGGGCAGTCTGGGAGGCCCAGCCTCCACTCCTCCAGTGCAGAGCCTCTTTCCTCTGTCCGGGTGATGTGTGGGCTCAGGTCCTGCTCTCCAGGTGGCGCTCCCAGGCCCACTTCCAGCACCTCCCACCCAACAGAAGGTGCACAGGCAGGGGAGGGCTTTCCAGCCGGGCGCCACTTGGCCTGGCTTCTGCCAGCTTAGCCAGGGCAGGGAAGAGAGAAACAACCAGGAGCTGGGGTCCTAGTTAAAGAAGTGGCCTTCTGGGAAAGGATGGGGGTGGGGTGGGGAGGAGACATCTGTGCGGTCCAGGTGTCTGCCTGCTGTGCCTGGCAAAGTTCACAGCCAGAGCCTGGCTCCTGGGCCCATCTCAGAGATGGCACTGGTGAGGCTCCTGGGCAGCACGCCCTGGGCTAGATTGAAGCACCTGCCTTTGGCACCACAGCCCAAGTCTCCACCTATCAGCAGACATTTACTCACCTTCGTAGACGTGCCCTGGATGGGTCACGGGGAAGACTTATTGAAGGGCAGTTAGTTCCCCAACTTGCTTGGGACTCAAATAAATCTACGGTTTGTCCGTTTCTCTCAGTGGGTAGATGGGGGGCCCAGGTGGCTCAACTTCTGACCTGCAGGGTCTTCCCAGGACTGGAAGTGCCCTTGACAATCGGCTCACTCATACAATGCGCCATTCTGCTGAGTTCAGCACAGACTTCCAGAGGCTCCGGAACCAGTGGCTACACGCACAAATCAGACTCAGGAGCCTGACGGCCTGCCTTCCAATCTTGGTTTTACCACCTACTGGCTGTGTGACCTTGGGCAAGTTGCCTAACCTCTCTGGGCCTCAGTCGCCTCATCTGCAAAATGGGGACAGTAACAGCCATTGCTTCATTTGGTTGTTTCATTGAAGTGAGAGAATGTCTGTGAAGCACTGAAAACAGTGTCTGTCACAAACTATTATCACTGTCACTACTGACATTATTTGAGGTGCTGGTAACCTCTGACAGAGACAGCAGCCATCAATTAAATATACACGTCCTCAGTTTAAGAACAGAAGGGAGCGTAGTGGGCAAAACCCACATACGTGCTGACAACTCTGTAAGGTGGGAGGAGGAAGCTGGGCCTGGCGTTGACGGCTTCGAGAGTCCCAGCCGAAGCTCGGCTCTCAAAGTCCCCAGGCGCCCAGGGCACTCTCATCTTGCCCACCAAGAAGGCCAGGGTCCCTCTCTAAAAGTCGCGCTGGGGGAGGGGGAGAGGGGCTGCAGCCGACCCCAGCACCCTTCGCTGCCACCTTGCGCTGGGAGAAGCTGTTCTGGGCTAGAGAGCGCTCACTGACTCACGGCCAACCTCCCTGCGCTCGCAAATGATTCAACGTCTGAAGCTCCAGCTCTGAATCCTGAAATGTCAGCGGAGTCCGCCGAGGCCCACCCCCACGCTCCCCAGGCCCGGAGCGGGGAAGGGACTTAGACAAGGTCACAAAGACCATCAGGCCCAGAGCTGGCAGCAAACCCGGGTGCTTTCCGCCACCTTCTTTGCCCCTCAGGGGCCTGCTGCGGCGTCCCTGCCAGCCACCCGCCTGGCGCTGTAGCTCCCCCCCAGTGCGCTCTTAGCCTCCGGGGCTTCCTTCCCCGAAGGACTGGCTTTCCTTCTGGCTCTGCACAAAGCCCCCTCCCACGCCGCCCCAGTTCCATCTGCCTGCGTTACCCCCTCCCCCCAACTTCTGTGCCAGAGACGCCTGCCCCTTCGATCAGACCACCTGGCGGCACTGGGCATGGACCAGGTTGGTCTGATCCAGACTGGCTGTGTCCATGGCCCTCCCTCTCCTCGAGGCGAGCGGCAGGGACCACAGCTGCCCAGCCCCCTCCAAACGGCTTGCTCTCCAGGGGCTGGCTCCACCCTCGGACCCTCTGCCAAGCCTCAGCTGAGGCCCTCAGGGGCCCAGACAGCCCCCCAGCCCTCCCCTCTGCAGGCCAGAGCAGGCAGGGGGTTCCCACTGCCCAGGTCTGCATCCCAGCTCCCCTCTCGTGACTCATGTGTCCTTGGTCTCCTTGGCTGTGAAAGGGGGTGATGGAAACAGTGGCGTAGCTTGTGAGACTCAGCCAGAGGGTCTAGAAACCTGCTTAGAACTGTGCCAGGACGTGTGGGAGGTGCTCCCCCCACGAGGCCCGTGAGAGTGTCCCCAGCCAGCCACCCATCCAGTCAACGCAGGGCCGAGTCCCTTCCCTTCTTGGGGCCTCAATTACCCCGTCTGAAAAATGGGGACAAAAGTCCAGGCCTTGCCTCCCTCACCGGGTGATTCTGCAAGTTCAGTGAGGTCAAGGTTGTGAATGTGCCACACAGAAACCCATGTCCGCTCTGAGCCAGGCCTGTGCTGGGCACCCGAGCAAGCAGGGCAGATTAGTAACCGGTCCCTGCCTTAAGATGCTCACAGACTAGCGAGGGGTGACTGTGGTGGGTAGGGAGTGGACAGAGCTGGTGGGCAAATGAGGGGGCTGCCTGCCAGGCTGGCGCTCAAGCCCTTGCAGGGAGCCAAGGGAGACTGGGATGGTTGGGGTCAGGCTGGACTTGACCCTGTGGCTGGCAGGGACCCACTTGAGGTCAGGGGCCCAACGGCCTCACCTTTGAAATACCGAGTGGCCCCACTCCCCCCCTCCCCCCAGCCCCGGGAATGTCAAGTGCCTAGTTGAGGGAGGCAGCCCTGCCCTGTCCCTTCAGGGAGCCTTTCCACACTCTCTCCCAACCCCTCACCAGACCCTCACCCTGGGCTCTCCAAGGCTCCCTCTGGTCCTGCCCTGCCCCATGCCGTGCCCCCGCCCCTCTCCTGGCCAGGCGTTAAGCCCCAAAGGGACCAGTAGAAGGAAGGAGACCAGGTCCGAGGAGAGAATCGGACAGTCCAAGGGGGAGACCCAGGGCTCCCTCCTCTGGGAGGTGCCACACCAGCGCTCCAAATTCCAGAATCCTGAACCCCTGAGAAAACTGAGGACCTGACCCGACCCGGAGAAGCCATCTGGCCAAGGTCACACAGGGGAGGAGCGGGGGGCAGCTGTGCGCAGAGGGATGGGGAAGGAGTTACCCAAGTGTGGCCGAGTCTGCTTGCCGTTGGCATGCCAGCGGCGGGGCCGGGCAGCTGTGTGGGCGTGCAGGGGACAGTGCGGGAACGTGTGAGGGTTTCTCAGACTGTGTGTCCGGGAAGGATGACACAGTGTGAGGGCGCGGGGGGTGGGGGGGGTGCGGAGGGGGTGCCAAGAGGCTCCGAGAAGGTGCGCGCGCGAGGCCGGCTCCAGCCCAGGCCCTGAGCCCCCGGCTGTGCCCGCCCCGGGACCCGCCCGCAGCCCCCGGCGGCCTTCCTCCCCAGACGCAGATGCGCGTGCGCGCAGGATGCGGGGCGCAGGGTGCAGGGTGCGGGGCGCTGCCCGCTGGCCTGGGGACCCGGGGGTGACGCGCGGCCGCGGCGCCGCAAGGACACAGCAGGCCAGGCGCGGGGCGCAGGTGCCGCGGGCGGGGATCCGTGTCCCCCCACCTGCCGGTCGCGCCACCTGCCGGGCCGCCCGCCCCGCCCGCGCCCGCGCCCACCCCGGCGGCGCCCGAGCGCCCAGGGCACCACTTACCCGGTCATGGGCACGGCCGCCGCCGCGGCCTCGGTTCCGGCGGGCGCTGTCGCTAGTCGCTGCGGGCGGACGCCCGGCGGGCAACGATCCGCTCCAGGGACCGAAAGGCCCGGGCACCAGGCGGCCTGGCCGGCAGCGCGGGCGCGACCCTCCGCGGCGGGCGAGGGCTGCGGCCGAGGGCTGCGGCCGAGTGCTCCCCACACTCCGCACCGGCGGCGGCGGCGGGCGACGCGACGCGGCGCGCTCGGCTCCAGCCGCAGCTCTGAGCGCGGAGGGAGGGAGGGAGCGGGAGGGGGGAGGAGAAGGAAGGGAGGAGGGAGCGGGCGCGGGGGGCGGTGCGCGGCGCGGGGGCCGCGGGGCTCCGGAGCCACGCGGCTCCCGAGCTACGCGCCCGGTGCGCGCCCTTCTGTCCCCCAGGACGCGCGGCGGTGCCCGCCCTTCTTGGCCTGGTGGTGACCCCGGAGGGCGCTGGCCAAGGGGGGTGGGGGTGGGCGCGGCTGGGTACTGGGGGACCCTGGCACCGGGGAGCTCAGAGAAAGGGCACCGAGCAGGCAGGCTGCCGCTCCCTCTCCAGACTGCCCCCTGGGTCTGTCTCCTTGACAGTCAAATGGGGCGTGGAGCTGAGTTGCTGATTTGTAATGTGGGGTCCATGCTCCCCTCTGCCCCTCACCCCCGCCCCGTGGCCTCCGAGGGTCTGTTTATCCTCAGGAAACTGCCTGCTAACAGTTGGGAGTAAGACATCGAAACACTTTTCCCGGAGGGTAGCTGGAGCTTGGGACAGGTTCTCAAAGTCAATGACCCCAAAAGGTCATCACACAAAGACCCTTATACAGGACGCAGAGAGATCCTGCACACAGGTGGGCACCCAGAAGCAGACACACAGGGACACACATTCGCAGACACAAGGGGAGACAGACACACAGACAAGACTCCAATGTGGAGAAGACCCCCATATGCCCAAACGCACGTAGGCACATCCGTGGACAGAGACCCGAGTGTGTGCCCATGGACACCCAGTGGCCAGGCGGGAGCTGGCCGGCTGTGCCCCTGGTCCTTAGAGCCCCAAGCTGCCCAGCCCCAGGGACAGGTGAGCAGTGAGCAGCAGTGTGGGGGGGTGGGAGCGGCACAGGAAGGGGGCTGAGCGTGAGTGACAGGCCCGCGGTGAGCGTCACCACTCTGGAGCCGGCAGGTAGAAGAGGCCTGGACGCAGCCACTGATTGTTCCTTGCCTCGGACAAACAGGGTCCCGGGGTGTCCTGTGTGCCAGGCCTGGGCTGGGCACCGTGGACACAGCAGGGACCCCAAAACAGGGAGCTGGCGGGCAGAGCATGAACTCAAGGCATCGCATGGCGGGGGGAGACGAAAGATGGTGCTGGGAGCTCAGGGAAGGCTTATTTGAGGAGGTGCCACTGTGACAGACACCTAAAGGACACGAAGGCACTGCAGGCCCAAGGGGGTCTTCCCAGGGTCAGAAGACTGGCACACCTCCCCACTGTCTGTCCCTCATGCAGGAAGCAGCTGTTCCACTGACAGCCTTTGAGATCTGGCACCTCTCAGTGCAGGCAGAGGTCACACTTACGTGTGCGTGTGCGCACACACACACACACACAGACTTACACACGCTGACACACCCTCAGGGATGCGGACACACACACGTGCTGACACTCTCACACGTGCTGACACACTCACATGTGCTGACACTCTCACAGTGCTGACACACTCACACGTGCTGACACTCTCACAGTGCTGACACACTCACACATGCTGACAACTCTCACACGTGCTGACACACACGTGCTGACACTCTCACAGTGCTGACACTCTCACACGTACTGACACTCTCACAGTGCTGAGACACTCTCACACATGCTGACAACTCTTACACGTGCTGACACACTCAAACGTGCTGACACTCACACGTGCGGACACTCTCACAGTGCTGACACACTCACACGTGCTGACACTCTCACACGTGCTGACACTCTCACACGTGCTGTCACTCACACGTGTCGACACACTCACACTTGCTGACACACTCACACTTGCTGACACTCTCACACGTGCTGACACTCTCCCAGTGCTGACACTCTCACACGTGCTGACACACTCACACGTGCTGACACTCTCAGTGCTGACACTCTCACACATGCTGACACTGTCACAGTGCTGACACACTCACATGTGCTGACACTCTCACACGTGCTGACACTCTCACAGTGCTGACACTCACACGTGCTGACACTCTCACACGTGCTGACACACAGCTGGTGACGCATGCTCACTCAGAACACTCACTCCCCCCACACATGCTCAGTTATTCTCACACCTTTACACGCTCACTAGTCACACATAGTCACATACTTGCACACACTTGTACACATTCAGTTATTCACACACACTCACACTTCCTCACATAGTTATTCACATTTATTCACACTCACACCCACTCTTACCCACTCAGTCACACTCACACCCTCCCTCATGCCTCTCACACAGTTGTTCACACTCTCTCTCACACACACACTTCGCTCATGCACGCTCACTCACACGCATGCCCCCCTTGCACTCCAAGCCCGGCCGCTTTCCCTTGGATTTGCTCTCTGAGAGCCAGCTGGCTGTCCCGGTTGTTGGTCGGCTCTGGCCCCCTTGGCCCCTCAGCAGCCCTGGAGCTCGGTGCTGCCCCGGCAGCCGGTGCTGTTCTCCTGGCCGCCCCTGTGCTCAGAGGGGAACCAGCCCCCACCTGCAGCCGGTGGTCAAGCTGGGCCTTCGCTGGGCTGGGTGATGGGGCGCCAGCCTGCCCCGGGCACCCACACCGGGGAAGAGGAGCCCCAGTCGGTGGGTCGCCTCCCGAGAGCCCTTCCCCCAGACTCAGACCCCCCTTCCTGGCCTCCCACGGGGGAACAGGCTCTCTGGGGTCTGGCACAGGGGCACGTCCTTCCATCCCAGGCCCGAGGCCCCTGGCCTCCCTGGGCCCTCGCCGGAGTTTCCCTCAGGCAAGGGGTGCACCCTGGCCAGTAGCAAACACTGGCCTCTTAGCAGACATGTGTTGGCGGCTCTGGGAGGACAGAAGTGGTGGAGGAAGAAATGGGTGCTGAGAGGGGAGGCTTAGAAGAGAGAAGACTCACTTAGGACTGTGTCACTGTCTTCCCTCAGGGACTGGGGGACATATTATCACTCCTGGGGGTGGTGTTCATTTTACTGATGGCTGCTGTCCACACGAGGGCATTGGCACTGGCACGTGAAGTGCGTCCTGCTCCCCAGAGCTCAGAGCCGGCTGCCTCTTCAGTCCTCACTGTTCTCCCCCTTCCCAAATGCTTTCTTTCCCAGGTCCTCGGCCACCACCTGTCCCCAGGCCCCTCCTCTCCGTGGGCCCTGCAGCTGTCGCCCCTCCCTGGCCCGGTTTCACTCCTGCCACTTTTGGTGTGGCGGTCACCGTCTCCTCCGGGGACAGCAATCCTCAGCCCAGCCCTGAAATGGGAGCCCCTCTGGCTGGGCCCCGGGTCCCCCTCCTCTTCCCACTCGCTCCCTGGCTGAGATCACAGCCACCACAGCCTGGCTTCGGGGGCCACCAGCGTGCCCGGACCTCCAGGGCCAGTGGTCCCCTGCAGCCCAGGGAGGAGGGGCTGAAATGCCCCTGGAGAGAGAGACGTGCACATCCTAACCCCGCCCCCCCCCCCCCGCACCCTGCACTGGGCTGGGACCGTGTGTGGAAATAGGGCCTTTGCAGATGTAAGTTCAGGATCTTGAGATGGGGAGACCATCCTGGGTTATCTGGGCAGACCCCAGATGTAGTGATAAGTGTCCTTATAAGAGGGAGGCAGAAGGACAGTTGACACACAGACACAGCAGGAGGTCTTGTGAAGACGGAGGCAGAGACTGGAGTGATGCAACCACAAGTCAAGGGACACCTGGAACCACCAGAAGCTGGAAGAGGCCAGGAAGGACCCTCTTCTAGAGTTTTTCGAGGGAGTGTGGCCCTACTGATACACTGATTTTGGACTTGTGGCCTCCAGGAACATGAGAGACTCAATCTCTGTTTGAAGCCGCCCGTGTGGTCCTTTGTTACAGCAGTGGCCCCAGGAAACTCATACCAGCCCTGATCTGGCAGCGGGAGCTGGGGCCCTTCAGTGCTGGAGCTGCCCTGGGCTCTCCGGGGCCACAGTGGCTCTGTGCCACCCCTGGCGACCATGCCCTGCCCCACGTGTCCAGAGTGGAGCCGGCTTTGCCTCTTCCTGAAACTTCTGCCCTCCCAAGACTGGAGCCCAGAGTCAGGAGCCCACGGGGGTGGGGCCCGCGATGGATGAACAACCCCCCAAGTTCTCAGAGTGGGTCCCTCCACCACGCAGGCCCTTCAAGGAGGGGTTGTCCCTCTAGGTGCCCTGCCTGTGGACGCCTGGCTGGCTGCCCCTCCGACAAGCCCCGACTCGTCTAAACCCAAGCGGTGGATTGAGCTTAGGCTGCAGCTGGGCCCGGCTACATCCAGAAGGCACCTGACCTGCAATAAGCACTTGGAAATGTCCCCCACCCCAGCCCCATGTCACTCAGAGTCAGCTCCTTGGTGGCCTCTCCTTTCACGGCACAGCCCTCCCCGAGCGAGACACTGCCATGACTTTCATTGCCCTGGGTGTGTGTGTGCACGCACGTGTGACGGCCCCAGCTCCCCCTCTGGATCAGACCCCTCCTCTGAGTCGCAACCACACGTCCACAGCTCCCGGTGTGCTCCTGGCCCTCAGGGGGCATTCTTCAGGCCCCGGGGGTGCCACACCCCACGCTGCCCACTCCCTAACTCTCACCCCACGTCCAATCTGCACCCAAGTGCAGGCTCCTACTCAACCCAAGGTCGACTGCACCTGGCCCCTCCCCCATCTTTCCTGCCCCTTTCCTGCGGGGTTACTGAGGCTTTGGGACTGCACACCCCTCCGCCCATGCACCTGCCTGCAGCTCACAGCAGAGCGGCCCAGCCCTCTGCAGCTCTGCCATCTGGGGCCTCCTGGGACCGCAGCTGGGCCCTGAGCTCCGCAGGGAGGAGCCTTGCGTGGAGTACAAGGCATGCGGGGAAGTGTACACGAGGGACTGTTGGCTGACAGAGACGTTGCCATAGGCTTTTTTCAAAGGCCAGTCAGTCTCAACTTTTGTTTTGTTATTACTATCATCTAATAGTCTGCAACACACTCGATACCAGAGTGAGGCTAAGTGGGCTGTTTGTCTCTTTTTTTTTTTTGACTGCGCGTGGGCTTTAGTTGCGGTGAGCGGGGGCTACTCTTCGTTGCGGTGCGCAGGCTTCTCATTGCAGTGGCTTCTCTTGTTGTGGAGCACGGGCTCTAGGCGTGCGGGCTTCAGTAGTTGTTGCACGCGGGCTCAGTAGTTGTGGCTCGTGGGCTCTAGAGCACAGGCTCAGTAGTTGTGGCGCACGGGCTTAGTTGCTCCGCGGCATGTGGGATCTTCCCGGACCAGGGCTCGAACCCGTGTCCCCTGCATGGCAGGCGGATTCTTAACCACTGTGCCACCAGGGAAGTCCCCTAGGGCCGTTTGTCTTTGACCAAGTGCTCTGGGTACGGAGACCTCCTTTCCAACCATGATCCCCAAGCCCTCGTGGGGTGCGGCCTTGTTCACCTCCCTGGCGCCTGCAATGGGGCCTGAGTGGTCCCCTGGGTCCTCACAGCCACACTCTGGTCTGGCAGAGTGTGGATCATGCCTGCGTGGTGCTGTCCCCTCTCGTGTGTGGTGACCCACCGGGCCTATGGGACACCTTCCCTGGGGCCCAGCCACAGGGTTCTCTGTGCCTACCAGCATTATTACAGCGGTCCCACTAGCGTGTCATGGCACCGGTGTCCCAGAGTAAGAAGGAAGCAGGGAGGAAAGGAAGGGCAGCAAGCCTAGAGGGAAGACAGAGATCCATGGTGGGCTGAGTTGAACCCACACCACAGGGTCCGGTGCCCAGACCTGCCCGCAGAGAAACAGCCCGAGGGCTCCGTGTTTCTGTCTCCGCCAGGCCCTGTGCCGGCTGCCCCTCCTCCTGCCAGCGAGGGGACTTGACCGAGGCCCTGACTCCTGGACTCCTGCCAGTGCCCTTGCCCTGAGCCTGCCCAGCTCAGCAGAGATTGCCGGGCCATGGAGCACACGGCCCAGAATAGTGCTATGATGCCAACGGGTGACATTCTATCGCTGGGCCACCACAATGAGCGGTGCCTCCCACCCCCAAAAGGAGAAATCCGGGGACGCCGGGTGCCCCAGGACCAGGCCAGGCGGAAGGGCTCTGTGCACGGAGCCAGCGTGCGGCGCCTCTGGGCTCTTTCTCTCCTGGGCTGGCACTCCCGGCAGCCCTGCCTGCTCTATTTTCGTTGGTGGCCCACGCTGCTCAGGGAAGCCCTGGATCCCATTACCTGGGGCAGAGGTGCCTTGTGTAGGATGAGGGAAGAGCGGCCAGGCCATAGCCTGTCTCCTGCTTAGCCCGCTGGGCTTGCCATCCAAGGGGCATTTCTTGGGGGACTGTCCCCCCCACTCCCTTTCCGGGGCAGACCTATGTCCCCAGGCTTCACGGGCTGCGCCCTGGATCCTCTCTTGGGAGCCGGCACCCACACGCTGCGACCTGGGCTTGACTCTGCTGGGTGGTCGCTGCGCCGGGAGCCCAGGCCAAGCCAGTACAGGCAGGCGCGCACAGCACTGGGCCCTGTCCCCATGAGGCCTGGCCCTCCTGGGAGTGCGCCCCCTGGTGCTGACACAGGTGTGGCACACAGCTCTGACCACAGCCAAAATCCGGTATTGTGCTGAGCCCCCAAACCCCATCAAGACAGGCAGGCAGGGGCCCCTAGGAGTTCCCGGCTCCCGCTCGGTTGGGGGGGGTTTCTGGCCTGGTGCCCTGCAGCCAGCGGCTGCTTGGCAGACACTCCGCTCTGGGAGGGCAGATGCTACCTCAGCCGGCCCTGCTTCAGGAGCCCAGTCTGAGGATAGCTGGGGCAACAGAAGTGACTAGAAGGGGCGGGAAGGGGGCAGCCTGGGGCCTTCTGCCTGATTGCCTAGGGCCTCCTGGTCCAGCCCCGAACCTGGGGGTGCTGAGGACCCTCACTTGAAGGCAGGGAAAGCAGCGAATAGGCAGGCAGCCCAAGGCTCCAACTGGGCACGGAGAGGCGGCACCTGGGAGCCAGCCACAGCGGTCCCTCGTGGCTCCCGTTTCTTTTGGGTCCCCAGTCCACCCCGAGAGGCTGCACACGCAGCCGTATTGCACAGTGTTTCTTTAATTGAAAGACAACAACCGACCTCAGAAGCAGCCCCTCCTCAACCTGGGCGTGATCACTCGGAACCCTCACTACCCCAGGGGCTGGAAGGCAACGGGAGGGGAGAGCTAGCCGTTGTAGGGGAAAGGGGGCAGTGAGGAGCGTGATGGGGGCTCTGGCGGGATGCTGGGCCCCTCGCAGGGGACAGACTCTCAGAGTCTGGTTGAGTCCAATGCTCCCCCTGGACTGTGGAGCACGTGGTTGCAGGATCATCGAGGCTTGGGGGCGAGGCCTGGGTGGGGTGGGGGCAGCTGTCCCCCACCGCAGCCTGCCTGGGTAGGGGCTGGGCAGAAGCCCAGCGAGACAGAGACCAGACCCAGCCCAAGGATGTGAGATAGGAGAGGGAGGACGAGGGAGGGACAGACGGAGAGACAGAGAGAGATGGAGAGGACTGGTCCAGGGGCCAGTAGAGCAAAGAGGCTGGGATGGATGGCCGTGAACTCACAGAAGGATGGCAGGGGGCATGGGAGGAGAAGGGTAGCAGGCCAGGCCGAGGAGGGATGTGTGCCAGGCAGGTAGGGTGGGCTCAGCGGGGTCTGCTCTCTCCATCCCTGGCCCCTCAGACCCAGGGACCATTTTCCTTGGACTGGAGCCTCAGACAATTCGGTTTTGGGGTGAGTGGGAAGAAAGCTTCGTGGGGGCACCTCTGCGTGGTCATGATGGGGGACCAGGGGCAGCTCTGAAGCTAAGGGGCGTGTGATGGGGGCCAGGCCTCATGCCTCACCTGCGCACTTGGGAGCCAGGGCAGGGACGTCGGGCGGCGATGAGGGGGGTTGGGGATCAAGGGTTGGGCTGGGTCGGGTGCAGGTGAGCATTGGCTTCGCTCCCTTGCTTTGCTTCCCCCCTCAGGACATCTGCTGTGCTCCCCAGAGACCCCGCCCGGGCCACCTTGGCGGCTGCCACCGCCTCTACTTTTTGTAGTTGCCAAACTGGATGGCCAGGCGGTCAGTGACGCAGCGGAAGGTGGCTGGTTGCACCTCCCAGTAGGGCACGGGGTTGCCGAAGAGGCTGATGCCATTGTAGTAGGCTCGCTTGACCCCGAAGCCCACCGGGCAGAAGTCATTGACGCCCACCTTGGTGATGTTGTTGGTGTGCAGATAGACCACCTGGGGGCAGAGGGGTGTGGCTCAGGCTCAGGGCAGTGGCCCAGTCGCCCCGACCCCCCTGCCTGAGTGTGTCCTGCCTGGGTAGGCCGAGCGGAGGGCAGAACCCCGAGGGCTGCTGCCCGCCCTCCCGGCTGAGTCCCGTCCCACCGCCTCATGGGCCACCTTTCACTGTGTTGCATCCACGCGGCCCTTTGAGGGCATGGAGGTCATCCTCCCATTGTCTGGAGGAGCAAACTGAGGCTTGGGTATGGCTGTTGGGCGGGTGTTGGCCAGCGTTAAGGCACCATGTGTGACTGGGTGCTGGGATGAGGAGCTCGGGGGGAGTGGGTGTGAGGTGAGGGGTACGTGGGCCATGAGTGGTGGGGTGGGACTGTCGATGCGGGAAGGGTGGCACCTTGGGCTCACATAAAGTCCCTGGCCCTCCCTCTGGGTTCCCTGGGCTCTGGGTCTGCCCCCAGGGAAGCAGCCACGTAGTCCAGAGTCCCAGGGGCATGAGAGGAGAGAGCCTCGTCCTTCTCCGGGTCCTCAGGGGCACTTACGCCCGCTCCCCCAGCTCCCCGAAGCCACGCTCTATGGGACAGGAGGGTCAGGGAGTGAGGCCCCAAGGACGGCAGGGAGGCGCTCAGACTGCAGCAGCGCCCTCTAGAGGCGGCAAGGACACGGCCGCTAGAGGGCGCGCTCGGCCTGGCCAGGGGGGCGCTGCCGCGGCAGGTGGGCGGTCCCCACGCAGGGCTCAGGTGGGCTCCGGTGTACGCGGCTCTGACTGGCCAGCCAGCGAGAATGGCGGGTCTCCTGGCACGTGTGAATGGGTTGGAAGCAGAGACTGAGGTCCAGAGCAGGGCCGCGTACAGCCAAGTTCATCCATGTGGCTGACAGCCAAGCTGGGGGTAGGGCCCCTGAGAGAATCCCAGGCCAGGCCCTGTATCCCCTCATCAGCCCACCTCCTGCCCTGGGCTGTCCCTGTCTTGCCACAGATCTGTGTACCCCCGTGCCCAGACTGTTCCCTGACCTCGTGGGCCCTGCCGCACCTTTCTGGTGTTTCACCCGCCTGAGAGACCTTGAGCTCCAGTGTCTGTCGGGCCGGCTCCTGCCCCTCCCTCACAACCTCGCTCCGCCCGTGCCCGGCCCTCTCTGCCGTCCACAGTGGCATCCCCACTCGACCCTCTTCTTCCTCAGGGCAGGTGATTGGCACTGAGGGAGGGATCCCTGAGACTGCTCCTTTCCAGCGAGGTCCCATTCCACTCTGTACCCAGAGCCCACATGTGCTGGGCCTGAGCAAGGAGGGCCGTGGGCTGGGGAGCTGCCCCCGGGATGTAGGCTGCTCCCCTCCCCCAGTCCTAGAGAACCCAGCACCAGGGGCTTCCCGCTCCCTGGCTCTCACCTGGAGGAGCTTGAGGTCCGGAAGGCCGGCAGGCACCCTGGACAGCTTGTTATTATCCAAATGCAGTTCCCTCAGGGTGGGCAGAAAACTCAGGCTCCCATTCTCAATCATGCGGATCTGGTTGTGGCCCAGGCCCAGCCTGCGAAGGGGTGGATGAGAAAAAGACGGTGTGGTGGGGCCCACAGGCCACATGGACTGTGGACTCAGGCCCCCCCAGCCCCCCAGCCCACCTGTACAGCTTTGAGTAGCGAAGCAGATCCTCCAGCTCGATTGCCTGGATTTTGTTGTGGTCCAGGTGGAGTTCATTCAGGGTCTCGGGGAGGTCTGCCAGGAAAAGAGGATGCTCTGGGCTGGATGCAGGAGGGGAGGCCATGTGTGTGGGCTGATGCTGTGTGTGCGTGTGCGTGTGTGTGCGTGTGTGTGCACGCTCCCACGCTTGGTGGAGCAGAGACCCTAGCTCTGCCCCAGGTGGGGAGAGGGGCAGCCAAAGCCCTCCCTGAGTAGACTGGGTGCCTCCAGATGGCTCCAGGCCCCCCACCTGTGTCCGTGTGTGCTCTGAAGGCCAGGTAGTGCAGGAAGCAAGGGCCACCTTCCTACCTTTGGGGATGCCGGTGAGCTTGGCCTCAGAGATGCGCAGGTAGTTGAGCTTCAGGCCATCGAAAGCTCCAGGTTCAAAGCCACTGTTCTCCAGGGGGTTCCCACCCATCTCTAGGAGAGAGGCCCCCTCAGCCCTGGAGCCAGGCCTGGGCATCTGCCCACACACCCCCAGAGCCTGTCGGCTGCCTGGCTTGGGCTGGCCTAATGGGCCCTGCTAATTACCCGCTCCCCCATCTCTGCCTGAAAGCAGTGCCACTAATTTGCTAATGCAAATGGACTAAATGCAAACGCCTCGCTGTTCAAGGCCACTAACTCCCAAGGGCACTGGGCCTGGCATCGGTCTTAGGGGGCAGAGGGAGCAGGGAGAAAGGGAGGGGAGACAGAAATCAAGGCCGGACTCCCCCGCCTGCCCAGCCCCTGGCTGGCTGGCTGCACTGGCCCTTTCCCTTCCCTTTCCTTACGGGCCCTGAGTTTCTCTTCACCTTCCCTTGGCAGCTCTGGGGCGTGCTCCTAGACAAGCTTCCAGAAAGTTCCATGAGGCCCAGCCGGCTGGTTCATGGCTGTCCCGGACAGCCCAGCACCCAGCTGCTCTGGCTGGCAGAGCCCCCCTCCTTGACCCTCCTCCCCCATCCACTGCCACCGCCGGGGAGGGGTGACGACCGCCACTGGCGGGACCTCGCTCACCGATGCAGTTCATGTTGCGCAGCCCACTGAACACGCCCTTGGGCACCTTGCGGATGCGGTTGTCATGGATGCGGAGCTCCACCAGGGAGCTGGGCAGGTTGGGAGGGATCTCCACCAGGTGGTTCTTGGAGATGTAGAGCTTCTGCAGCTTCCGCAGAGGGCTGAAGGCCTTCTCGTGGATCTTGGAGATCTTGTTGTTCACCAGGACCAGGGCCTGAGGCAGCACGCGTGCTGAAGTGAAGGCCCCAGCCCCCCACCTGCCCGCCTTCTCCTCTCCCCCATCCCCTGCCACCTGAGCTAGCGATTCGCGATTAGCAGTTATCAGGACTTTACAGATGTTTGAGCCCCAGCTCAGCCTCCAGGAGATCCGTCTGTGCTCCCAGGCAGAGTGCAGATCGGGGAGCTGGCGCTCAGGCCCAGCAATACCACTGCTGCTTAGCACGGCCTGCCGCTTCTCTGTGTCCCAGTTTCCCCACTTGCACCCTGGCTACAATGAAATCTTTTCTCACTGTGTTGCTGGGAGGAGCCAATAAGATGAAAAGTTTTCAGTCAAAAAGGGAATTGGGCTGAGTGATCCTGTCCTGCACTTATGGCTGCTGACACCTGCACATGTGCCCTGTGACCCTGGGCACTCCCACCATAGCTGCCTCCAGACCTCTCTCAGGACTCCCCAGGTCCCTGGTCCCCTCTCGCACTCCACAAGTACGTGCCCACAGCCATCTGGACCCAACCCCCCGTGCTGCGGGCCTGCCACCTCCTTGCAGCCCCTTGGAAGGGCCAGGGTGGGCTTACATAGAGATGCTGGAGGCCTTTGAAGTCATCCTTTCGGATCTCGGAGATGTCGTTGTTCTGCAGGTCCAGCAGAGTGGTGTCGGGCGAGATCTCTTTGGGCACAGCCTTCAGACCTGGGGGCCAGCACCACTGTCACCGGCGTGAGCCACGGCCATGATCCCAGAGTGGCGCGGAGCTCAGGGACTCGCGCACACGCAGACCCGCACGCAGGGGCTCCGCCGCAAGTGGGCCAGCACCAGAGCCGGCAGTTGGAGGGGCTTCTCGCTCCCCGCTTGCTTGCAAGCAGACCAATGGACACCCTCCCACACTGAAACCAGGATTCCGAGCTGGCTTGGGGTCACCCCCTACCCACCCTCACGCTTCCACGTCCATCCCACTGGACTGACCCAGGTCGGAGCACTGAACGACCCGCAGGTGGCAGTGGCAGCCGAAAGGGCACATGGCGCTGTAGGTGGGCGGGAGGGAGTCCAGGTCTGGGATGCCCGAGGTCGTGTCGGCGCCTGAAGCCTCCTCATCGTTCAGCATGGGCAGCCCGTCGTCCAGGGTGAAGTCCCAGAAGCCTTTTTGCTCGAAGGGCAGAGCCTGGCTCAGGGCCAACAGGGCCGCAAGAGGCCACAGGGGCCACATGGTGGGCGTGCCTGCGAGACTGGGGTGAGGAGAGGCCATCAGGAGTGCCCAGCTGGCTCCCACGCCCGTCCCCTGGGCCCTTGCCTGGCTACCGGCCTGAGCCCGGGGGGCTGGGGTTCTGCATGTGTTGGCCTTGTGTCCCTCACCCCTCACCCTTCACCGGTGCAGCCAGACCCTGGGCTATAGGGGCCGGGAGGGAGGTGTGGGTGGGCAGGAGACCCCGGGCAGGACTTGGCCTCAGTGGGCAACTCCGTGTCTTCCCAGTTGGTGAGTCTGTACCCCTCCAACGCACTCATGCAAGCACACACACACCCACACACTCACGCAAGCACACACACACCCACTCACGCAAGCACACACACACTCACGCAAACACACACACACACACACTCACACAAGCGCACACACACGCACTCACGCAAACACACACTCACACAAGCACACACACACTCACGCAAGCACACACACACACACGCAAGCACACACACACAAGCACACACACATGCAAACACACACTCACGCAAGCACACACACATGCAAACACAGACACACTCATGCAAGCACACACACTCACACAAACACACACACGCAAGCACACACACACTCACGCAAATGCACACACACTCACGCAAGCGCACACACACACTCACGCAAGCGCACGCACACTCACGCAAGCGCACACACACTCACGCAAGCACACAGACACACTCACGCAAACACGCACACTCACACAAGCACATACGCACACACACACTCACGCAAGCGCACAATACACTCACGCAAATGCACACACACTCACGCAAGCGCACACACACACTCACGCAAGCGCACACACTCACGCAAACACACACACACACTCACTCAAGCGCACAAACACACTCACGCAAGCATACACACACACTCACGCAAGCACACACACACACTCACGCAAGCGCACACACACTCACGCAAGCATACACACACACTCACGCAAGCACACACACACACACACACACACACACACACACACACGCACAAGCCACTGAGCCAGCCGCAGCCTGCCTGGGGGGTCAGCGAGGCTAGTGGAGGAGGCGGAGAGGGAAACCCAGCCATTTGCCCCCCACAGGCTTTGAGGAATTCAGATTTAAAGAAACCACTGTGGCCCGGGCCAATCCCACATGCTCAGGACAGCGTGGGCGCGCTCAGGGTTGACTTAGGTGACCACAAGTCGCTTCCTTTCCTGCCTGAGCCCCCCTTGCAGCACACCCACATTTTTCTAAGAGAGTCAAGAGGCCAAGGCACCAGGATGAGCACGTTGGGCAGAAAGCTGGGCCATCGCTGGAGGGAAGGCGGAGGAGAGGGGCATTCTCCCAGGCCATGTGTGGAATCCTGGAGATGGAGGGGGTGTCCCTCGCCCCCCCGCCTCCGCTCCCCTGGGCCTTGGCTTCCTCCCCTGGCCGTGAGCCTTCCCCTGGCCTCCCGCGTCTGCTCCCACCCTTCCTTCTGCCGCGGCCCGGCCCCCTGGCGAGGCCACCGGAGGGGAGCAGCCTGCTGCCAGGGTGGCGGGCAGGTTCAGCTTGTCCAGAGGCTCCTCTGCTGAAAGACAGTGTCCAGGAGGAGGCTGGAGCCCCTGCCTCTCCTACCACCCCCAACTACCCGCTTTCCTGGGAAAGCCCCAGCCTCATTTTCCCGTGTTAAAGAGGAATAAGTGCGCCTGCCCTGCTTGTCTCCCAGGTGCGGGGTGTCTGGGGTTGCCCCAGGTGCAGACGTGAACCAGCCCCGCCCCAGGGAGGCCCTCACTTGGGGCCCATCTTGGCCAGGGGAAGGGCTGTTCGGGGCTTCAGTGGGGCTGGGTGAGCCCCCCGAGCCTGATGGCCGGCTGCAAAGGGGGAAGGAGGCCCCCGGCAGGCCCGGTCGACATGGGGCTGGGCTGGCTGCTGCAGTGGGCACTGCTGCCCTGGAGTCCTCCCACCAGCAGGCGGGGGTTGGGGGCTGCGGCCACCTCCAGACGTGGGCGCAGCAGCTCTGCACCTCGGGTTGCCATTGATCCCCATCTTGCCGCCCCCTCTCGCACTCCTCAGGCCCCCCGCTGAGCTGGTCACGTGGCCTGTCCTGGCTCCCACCATCCTGAGGACGGAGCTGCAGCTGCCAGCGTGAGGGGGCCCGGGATGCTGTGCCCCAGAGCGCCACCAGCGGGCCCCAGTGACGGGCTCAGAAAAGCTGCCTGCCTGCCCCGGTCACACATCAAAGTGAGGGTCCCTCATGCTGGGGCAGCGCCCAGCCTCCCTGCCTCCTTCAAGCCTTGAGAGCCCGTGATCACACTCCAGGTCCCGCCAGTCCCAGGCTGGCCCAGTAGGACCTGGGGAGCCCCCAGAGGGCCTCGGCGAAGAGTTGGGAGAAGGCCCTGGGCTTGCCTACCTGGACCACGAGTCCCTCCTTCTTCACACGAGTTTGCAAACCCCAGGGCAAAGCAGGGTGGGCCTAGGCCTCCCAGGCTTGCCGCTGCTGTGCAGGGCCCCTGCCCAGGGGCTGCTGGACACCCGGGGCTGGGCGGAGGAAGAGCAGCGGCGAGAACAGGAAGGATGAAGGCAGGAGGGCGAGATGCAGCGGGAGAGGGACTGCTTCCCCCCTGCCTGGCGCTCCTGCCAAAGCCACTACCTCACGGGGGGCGGTGAGTCAGGGCTGGAACGCCCGGCAGGATCCTTGGGAGGCTCTGGGATCCCCCGTCCACCTGGTCTGGCCAGGCCCGGGGGAGGCTTCGGGGAGCGGTGCGCGCAGACAGGCCTCTTCCAGCCTGGTGGGACCGGGAAGGTCTGGGGGCCTCCACCCGCATCTGGCCCCTCCACCGCGGGAGAGGATGGACAGGCGCTGGGAAGGCCAACCAGGGCAGGACTAGCCACTGAGGCCCCAAGAGGGCTCACGGGACCCTCCCTGGGGGGACGGAGGCTCTGAGCCGCCGTGCCTGATATCCTGATGTTGCTGCATCTGGGGCCCCACAAAGAGGCAGAGAGGGGAAGGGCCGGCTGCAGTGCAGGCTCACTCTCAGGGGGAGGGAGGCTGAGGGCTTGGAGGCCCTACCCCAGGGCCCCGTGACAGAGCACAGGGCAAGGTTTGGCTGGTTTTACCCGGCTCCTGGCCGGGCCCAGGCCGTGGGCAGGCTGGCGCGCTTTCCGGCACAGCCCTCCTTTCCCCGCGGAGAGCTGGCAGGAGACTCAGCGGCCAGAACTGTGCAAAGCAGAGGGGGCCGGCTGGACACCAAGCCCGCGGGAGGCCGCAAGAGACCCCCCCCATCCCGCTCCCCCGCGAGCGCCAGAAGGAGCTGGGGAGGGGCCTGGAGGGGGCGCCCGGGAGGAAGGCACCACTTTATGGAGGAGAAAACGGAGGCCTAGAGAGAGGAGCCAACATTCCCCAAGTCACTCAGCCTGAGACTTGGAGCCCCGCTCAGGCGACTCCAGGCCCCGGGCTTTCAGGCCTCGGTGGGGGAGCTCCACACACGGCCCGGGGGTGATGGAGTTCTCTGGCCTGGCCGGCTGAGTGTGGGCAGTGCACAGAGGCTGGGGGAGGAAGCCGAGCTGCAGGGCTGCCTCCCCCCACCTCACACCGGGTCCCCCCCCCACACACACGTGCAGGAGGCCGGTGGGCCCTCAGCCCCGGAAGCAGGAGCCCCCCACGGACAGATACTGTGAGACCCACGGCAAGTCCCGCCAGCCCCCACTCCCCACACTACCCAGGCCTCTGGGCCTCCTGGGTGTGTCTCCAAGGACTTCAGGCAGCCTCGAGCCCCATCAGAGTGTTCTCTGAGCTGGATGGGCCCCTCCTCCTCCTCAGAGCAAAGGAAAGAAGCGGTGATGGCGGTGAGGCCTCAGGCCGCGTGCCCACAGGTTGGAGTGAGGGCCGCCCACCCAATAGGGCTCTCCTTGTCTGGCCCTCTGAAAGCCAGCGCAGTCCTCCAACTGGGACTGCTCCAGGTCACAGCCAAACAAGACACACTGGCAGCCCCTGAGAACACGGAGGGGCCGTGCCAGGCATTCAGGCCAGGCCAAGGGCGGCGGGAGCGGGCCTGAGGTCTGGCAGGCGCTGGGAGCTCGCCTACAGATGTGCGGCCCGCAGCTGCCAAGTCGCAGATGCCGGACGCCTGACGCTGTTCCGCAGCCTCGACCCGGGTGTCTGGCCCCTCTGAGCAGCCCGACCTGAACCCGGACGCGCGTGCCGCCTTCCACCTCGCCCCGCGGGTCCCGGGACTACGGGCCGCCCTTCCCCCCTCCCCTCTCTCCACCAAAGCCTTTGAGGCCCAACCTCTACTAGCAGGCCAGAGGCAGGGGCGCTGCCCAGAGCTCTGCTCCGCAAGCCGACACCCGGGCCCTGAGAGAGGGGACGTGCACCATCCGTGTGTCTCCTGAGGCTTACGCGTGTGCGTGCGTGTCGGGGCGACTGTGTGTGGGGTCGTGGCCGCAGCGGGTGGGGGGGGCCCTGAGCCCCGCCCCATCGGTGTCTGCACGCCTTCCAGCCACGAGGGGGGCAGACATCCAGGCGTGGCTGGCCAGGGCGCTCCTCCCTGCTGGGGTCTTGGCGCTGCTGAGGTGACTGGACAGAACTGGGTCCTGTGCCCCTGCAGCCTTCAGGGACAGACTTGACCTGGATGTGGGTGTCGGAGGCCAACAGGGAGCCAGCCCGTCTGCTGCAGAGCGCTGGCACCGGGGAGGCGGCTAGGTGGCCGGTGCTGACCAGGCCGGACGTCTCTCCCCACGGCCCTGAGGACAGCCATCCCTTCCGCCCCCAACCTGCTGGGAAACCTCTGGAAGGCAGGTGGTCCCAGTGCTGGCCTTCTGCCGTGCCAGAGTCAGGCGGCAGATGAGCCAGGTCAGCTGGGGGTCCTGGGCTGCTGGGTGCCCTTCCCCCCCGCCAAGGCTCGCTGCAGAAACCCTGAGGGAGGGGGAGGGTGTCCTATCCCTTCCCGGGGCGGGACAGGGCACTCAAGTGATTTCTTAGCACAGCCCTCCTGAGGACCAGCAGGAAGTGCCATTTCTACCACTGGATGAATGGGTGAACTGAGGCTCAGAGTCTGCCTGAAACTCTTGCCCAAGGCCACACTGTGAGGAAATGGTAGAGGGGGCACACGTGCCTTGCCCCACCCTCTGCCCCCGCAGACTTTGCTGCAGACCCCAAAGTCACAGAATCCCAAGCTCCCTGGGTTGCACAGGCGGCCGAACCAGCCCCTGGTCCCTGGAGAAGACTCCTTGCATCTCCCTCACTCTGGCTGGGAGGTGACACTGATGGAAAGCAGGGCCCTGCCCTGTGGGTCCCGCGCCCCCTGGCTTGCATCACGAATCCTCTAGAAACGTGGCGTCTCTCTCTGACCGCCACCATCCATAGCTCCCCTCAGCCCGCGGGGCCAGATGCCTCTCCTCGGCCCCAGTGCACCCATCAGGCCAGCCCCAGCCCCTCTGCCTCCGCCTCCAGCTGCAGGGCAGTGGCCTGGAAAAGCCATCATCCCAGCCTGGCCCGGGAGGTTCCCCCAAGCATTTTAGGTCCCAGCAGGTGCCAGACCCCACAGCGAGATGCTCTCAGCCTGGCTCCCAGAGCCCGAGGTCCTGTCTGCCTTGCTCCGTCACTGAACCAGGGACTCTGGCTGGGGTGGACGTAGCCCCCTGCAGCTAGCCTAGGAGGTCGCCGGACCTGTCACCTTCAGCCCCTCCCAGGGCTCCTGGGGTCGCACCCCTGTGCAGTAAGGCCCACAGGACCACAATCGAGGCCAAGCTAGAACTCGGATTGTGCGAGGATGGAAGTGGCGCTCACCTCCCAAACTTCCCCTGTCTCCAGGGACAGGGCTGCCAGAGCCAGACCCTGTCTGCCCTCCGTCCCTGTCCTTCAGGTCCTAGTTTTGTTCCCCAAATCCCCGATCCCATGGCCACTCGGGTCTCTGACTGCTGTGTCCCTCTTGGCCATCTGACCCACCCAGAGGCAGCTGGTGGGGGAGAAGCAGGGGCCGGTTCAGAGTCGCATGGAGCCTGGGACCTCTCCCAGCCCGCTGCCCCTTGTCCTGCAGCTCAGCTCCAGGCTGGGGTTTCTGCTGAGTTTGACCTTCAGATGCCGTGGGTCAGGAGAGCTGGCTGTGAGGAGGCCGGGTAGAGCCCCAGTCCCCCAGACCTGAAGGATGTGTCGCCATGGGGAGGGGCAGGCCTGAGTCGTCTGAGTCCCTGGCACCTTCACTGGGCTTGGGAATGTCAGCGATGCCAGCCTGCCAGTGAGCGCGAGCTGGGCTGCTCTGCGGACTGCTATGGGGGCCGAGCAGCCTCTGGAGGAGCTGAGGCTGGGGGGGCCTGGGCAAGTGGGCAGCTCCCATAGGCACCCAGGAGCTGCCCCACCCCAGAGTAGAGGGGATGGGGGACAAGCCAAAGGGAGTCCCAGAGGGCATGAAGGAAGCCTGGGGGACCCTGGGGCTGGGGACTCCAGGCGAGGGGAGGGCTTTCACCCCAGAACCTTCCATCTGGAAGGTGGGGAGATGAAACACAGCCCCAGGGAACACTGGGAAGCTGGTTCTGGAAGCCTGGAGAAGGGCCTGGCTCTAGGGCTACCAGTTAGCCTCTGGCCTGGGGCAGGACTGAGCAGACGCCCTCTCCATCCTCCCAGGGCAGTCCCCTCTGCCTCTGCCCGCACCGGCTTCCTCGAAGATAGGATTCACAGAAAAGCTTTCGTGGGTGATCAGGTGTGGGCCCCAGTATGTGAGCAGAGGGGACAGAGGGGGCGGGAGGAGCACTGAGTGCCCCGGGCACCAGCCGGCAGGACAGGAGGGGGCAGAGCTGGCAGGACCCGGGTGTGCCTGCCTTCAGAGGGGGTCCATGCTCACCCCTACCCCACGCTCACAGCAGGGCGCCCCAGGAGAGCCACCATCACCCTCCAGCCTCAGGATCTGAGCTAAGCCCTTGGGCTGGTGTGTCCCCTCCCACCAGCAGGGCCGACAGGCACGGGGAGGAGTGGGCAGCTCAGGGCAGCGACCAAGCTCTCCAACCCTGGGGAGGAACCTTCTAACAATCCAGGCTGTTGGCAGGGAAGGAGAGGGGCTCCAGACATGCCACGGAAAGTGGCCTAGCAGGTGGGGCTCTGGAGGCCCCGGAGCTGGGACTGGGGCCCTGCCCGGAGGCGAGCCAGACAGCGCCGGGCCCCACTGGGAGTCTGGGAGCTGGGCTGCCGCCCGCAGCTCACGTGCTCCAAGGGTGGCCCTGGGGGCCGGCCACGGCCTCAGGCTGCATCCCCAGGCGGCCAAGGACAAGTGACCGCTGGGACAGGCCTGTCTCCTTGGGGCTTCTCCAGGGAGTGGAGGAGGGCTGGTGCTGGGTGGGCCTGGGAAGAGGCTCATGACAGATTCTTCCTCTGGGACTCGACGCCGCCGGTGCTGGAAGGGACACTCTGTGGCCCTGAGTGACTAAGGAATGTTGCTAAAGAAAGGAAACGCTTTCTTGTCTTACGAACACCCCCTCTCTTCCGGTCCTTCCCCATTCACGCTCCTGATGGGCCAGGGCCACTGATGGGATTGGGGAGAAATTGGGGCCAACGCTTGCATGTCACCCTGCATGACGGTCAGAGGGCCAGCACCCCACATTTCTGGGCCCCTAAAATGAGCTGATACAGAACTGCCACCAGACCCATTGGTGAAGGGGCTGGGCCTCGGACTCCCCATCGACATAGTGGGGCCCCTGGTCCCTGCTCCAGGGCAGGGCATAAAAGCGGTAGGATGGTTAATGCCCTCTGTGACCCGGGTCCTGGGACGTGAAGGTGGGCCGGTCGGTGGGCCAGCCGGGGTGGCCAGGGCAGCCACTCAGCTGCTCGCTGCCTCGCCATGGGGGCCCTCCCTGCTCCCAGCCTTCTTCCCACTGCCCGGTCTTGGCGGCTTGGAGACAGTACTATGGCTTCCTTTCGATGCACGCACAGAGAACTGCCCTCAGAGGCTCACCCACGCTGGCCCACGGCAGCCGGACACCGGAGGTCCCACAGAAAGGCGCCTCTGCCGAACCACCAGCCTCCCCAGGGTCTGGATGGCGGTGGTGGCCGTGCGTTCTCCCTCCTCACAATCCCGCAGCCCTGGATGCGTATTCCTGGGAACCTTCCTTGCTGGCACTGAGGGGGGCCTGAGCTTCTCCAGCTTGTCTCAATCTCAGTCAGTCCCTACCTTGTGGAGAGCTGGCCGGCCAGGGAGGGGTGAGGGCACAGAAGCAGGAGCCCCCAGAGGGCAGGACTGGCCACCGAATCGGCAACCTGAGTGGCCCTTACGAAGACTTCAACTGCGTGAGAACAGTTTCCCTGGCCTGAGCGAGGTCTGCCCCGCCCGCCCCACCCAGCACCCTGCCCTGGAGGACCCTGGGCCTCCCGCTCCACTCAGTGGAGCCAACTCCGGAAGCTCTCACCAACCAGTGCCCAGGCCCCAGCCCCGCCCCACCCATGGAGCAGCGAGGTGGTGTTCCCATCCCCCAGCCTTCCAGGATACTCAGTGGCACACCCAGAGAGCTCCGTTGTCCCTTGTTCCTCTCCTGGGTCCCTCGGCAGTTCCCTCAGCATGCCAGCCATCTTGAGAGCTTGAGGGGCAGGGCCAGTGGGCCTGCCGCCTCTCACTCCAATCCCCACGCACTGCACTTGACCATAGCTATCATCGTCAACATGCAAGTGACTTTAAGGGCTCCCTGGGTGCTATGGGGTCAATAGCCGGGGTTTGTCAGTCAGGAGCTCTGAGTCCTGGCCCCAGTTCTGCCCCTGACTGCCTGTGCCACTGTGGGCAGGTTCCTGCCCCTCTCTGGGCCTCAGGTGCCCCCTCTGTACAATGGATGGGGTGGCAGTGGGACCAGCAGGGGCCACGCCTCCCCTCCCAAACGGCTCTGGAGGGCAACCTTGTAGCTACACTTTATTTCAGAACTGGAGCTCTCTCTCCATTCCTGAGATGCCCCCAGGCACCAGTGGGGGGCTGCCTTTGGGGGACAGAGCATTAGCCTGGGAGCTCTGGAACCTCACCCCTTCCTAAAGGTGCCCATCCTGGGATGATGGTGTCCTCACATCTACCCATGGTCCCCAGAAGCCCTCCGGGGCCCCAGGCCAAGCCTGCCTGGCTAACACAGCACAGTTGCCTGAGTTTCCCTCTGCACTCCCCTTTGGAACCTCAATCCAAGGGGGATCTGGGGACACAGGGGACTGAGCTGCCCAGGCAGCCCCACCCAGGGACACCCCCCCCCAACCCAGGACTCTGTGGACCCACACCTCGCCCAGGAGGAGGTGGAGGCACGGCATTAGCCTGCGGGTAAGCAAGGAATATCTGGGCAGGGTGCCTGGGGTGTGCCTGGGAAACCAAGTCTCTGAGCCCACGCCGTGGACTAGCCCCAGGCAGTGGGGACCGCTCCCCAGTGACGAGCTTGGGCGGGCGCCCAGAGGTCCTCCTAACCAGGGCCAAGTGCAAAGTGCACCCGGGACTTGCAGCGAGCTAAGGGGGCCATTGGCAGAGCCAGGGTGCCAGCCGGCCAGCCATGCCTGGGTGATGCTCTGGGGTGGCAGCCAGGGGGAAGAACCCCGAGGGGGAGGCAGAGAGCGCAGATGTGGGCAGAGCTGAGCAAGGTCAGAGGCGTGAGGCAAGGGGATGTAGAAGGCGCCTGGAGGACAGAAGGGAGAAGAGGCAGAAACGGGACAAGGACCCAGGGGGCCGCAGGGTGGCGACGAAGGGGCGCGGACCCGGAGCCTGCAGTGGGAATCCACAGGCAGCCTAGGGGCGGAGAGGGCGGGGAGGGGGCAGCGGGGGAACTGGAGGAGGGGCGAGGAGGGCGAGCGTGGGGTTGGCAGGGTCGGGGGCGTCTCGAGGACGGTGAGGGGGCAGCGGACCCGGGGGCGAGACAGTGAGAGCAGCTCAGGGCCAGCGTAGGAACAGCGGGGACACTACGGGGCTTGTGGAGGTGGGGGACCCTACCTGAGGAGGGGAAGCGGCGGGCACAGGCTGGCTGGTTGGCAGTCTTGAGGGTCGGGCAGTCCGTGCGTCTGTCGGTCCGTCGGGTCGTCGGAGAGCAGCTGCTCGCTCCTGGGCAGTTCGTGGAGAGAGGGAGACAGAGGCGGTGGCGGGAGGGAGGCTAAAGGCTGGGCGGGCGTGCCGACGACGCCGGGAGGGGACGGCAGGGAGGGGGCGGGGAGGGAGGAAAGGAGGGAGGGGGCTGGTGGGGTGGAGAGGGAGGGAGAGAGGGAGGGAGGGAGGGAGGGAGGGGGCAGGCTTCCCAGCCCCCCTGGCAGCTTCAAAGGGAGTAATTTGCTTGTAGACAGCTGGGCTAGCTGCACCCCTCCCCCTTGCGCCCCCCAGCACTCCCCCCACCCTGGGGCACACAGTGAAGGGACACACAGGCTAACTCACACAAGGACCCTTGGCGTCTCTGGGCAGGCGCAGCCTCAGAGATTCAAACTTTCCACTGTCCAGATGGGGACCCTGAGGCCCAGAGAGGGGCGGGAGCCGGCTTGCGGGCGTTAAGCCGGGCAGAGGAGGGCGAGAGGGCAGAAACGGAAGGCAGACAAGGGGGAGGTGGCCTCTGGTTGCTAGTCCAGTGAGGGGGCCCTGGAATTTGGTCCTGAGCCTTCCCAGAACTTGTGGCAGCCTCAGCCTGGAAAGGGATCAGGGTGGCAGCTGTTGTGGATTTCTGGAAGGGCTTGATCTAGGCTCCCGGGCACTCCGGGCGCCCCACCTCCCAGCCCACTCCAGCCTTTTTTCCCTAAAAAAGAGGAAGCGGTCCTGTCTGTGTGATCTCAGGATGGGACTCAGCTGGGGGCTGGCAGGAGGCAGCACAGACACTGGGGGTCCTCCCCAGCTTGCCTGCCCCGAGCTGAGGCTCAGAGAAGCTGATTCAGAGAGGAGGAGCCCAGCGAGTCATCCTTCTTGCTCCATCTGAGCAGGTCCCCTAGGGTGCAATAACCGCTCTGAGGGTGGCCACTTCCTCGGGGCTGAGCCCTGTGCTGGCCACTTACAGGGGTAACTGGGTCAGCCCACCAAGCGTCCCAGGAAGAGGCCGTCATCAGCCATGACATCCACGCCATCACTGGAAGCTCAGCCACTGCCTGAGGGCCCAGATGAGCCCAGGGCCGTAGCACGACACCTCCTTCCTGTTGGGTGGGGTCCCATTCCTCCCCCGGCCCGTGTACCCAGCCTCGGTCATGGGGAGACTCCTGCAAGAGCAGTTTTGGGGAGACAAAAGTGAGGGTTTAGACGGGGCGAGAAACTGAGGCAGGGAGCGACACTGAGATCTGCAAAGGAGAATAGGGAGGAAACGAAGGCAGGCAACACAAGACAGGACAGAACTCCACTGAGAGGAAAAGAAAAATGCATAAAAAGAGAAAAAGCTCAACAGGGCAGAGGCCGAGGGCAGGCCAGGGAGAGGCGGGGCCACTGAAAGGAGAACAGGGCTGAGGCCTGAGGGTCCCGTCCAGCCGGCCAGCTGTTGTTTAGTCTTTTGGTGCTCAGCTTCAGGCCGTCAGGCAGGTAAGGATCTAGAAAGTTCTGCCAGGGGAAGTGGCTGGGCCCAGACCCCTTTTCTGTTCACTAGCATCAGTTCAGGGACCCCTGGTCAGACCTGGGACACAATGGTGGCCTGACCAAGCTGTGGTGCCTGCCTGCAAGAAGCTTCCAGGCTGGGTCACGGAAAAGGGAGAAGCAAGAAAAGCAGGGCCAGGTCGGGAGCTCCGACTCCTTCTTGTTTTCCTGGGTGAGGTAGTTACAAATGGTTGCGAGCAGGAGACTGGAGAGAGCACGTGCCCTTCCAGACACGGGGAGTCGGTTTTGCTTGTCTGTTTGTTTGTTTTTTACTGTTTATTGGCGACATATTCAAACATCTCTGGATCGCCCCACTGAGCTTCAGCACCCCCGTCGCAGCTGCGGAGGAGGAGAAAGAGGGTCCAAACCACGTATAAAACATTGTGGTCCACGAATGAAGTTAGTTGAAAAAGACCACATATTGCATGATTCTGCATGAAATGTCTAGAACAGGCAAACCTACAGGGACAAAAAGTAGATTCGTGGTTTCTCAGGGCCAGGGAGGATGGTGGTGGGTGGATAGAGCGGTGACAGCTAAAGGTATGAGTTTTCTTTTGGACGTGATGAAAATGTGCTAAAATTGACTATGATGATGTATCATAGCCAATATAGTAAATAAAAACCATTGAACTGTACACATTAAATAGGTGAATTGTATGGTATGTACATTTTATCTCCATAAAGCTGTTTAAAAATCTTTCAAATGAAAAAAAATGGGCACAAGGCATGCCCGTTGCCCAGGGAGCCAAGTCGCTTACTGAGTAAGGTCCCCTCTGTGAGGAGGGGACTGGGGCACGCCAGGGCCACACAGCACCAGAGGCTCAGGAAGGGTTCCTCGAGAAGATGACTTAGAGCAGACAAGTAGGGAAGAGGGACATTGCTGGTGGAAGGCAGAGCCCAGGGCCAGGTGTGGAGGGCGTGTGGAGCAGGGACGCAATGAGGTGGGAAGGCCAAGTGGTGGGCCGGGCACGCTCCTGGAGGGAGGAACTTGGGGGCGGTGGTGAGGTGACACCCTGAGCCTTGGAGCTCTTTCCCGCAGTTGGAGGGTGCGTCTGGGGCTATATGTCCGTAAATACTGTTCTTGCGCCTGGAAGGCTCTTGTGTCTGTGGTTTGCAGTCTGCAATAAGCCATAACTGCACACCCGGCCCAAGGCCCACTGAGTCACTGGGCCTGGCCCTCTAATTTGGGGGCCACTCCCAGACCAGCCGGCCGGCACCTCAGTCCTGGGCCTCCCCCTCCCCTCCCTCTCCGCAGGCCTCAGCTCTCTCTGTGGCCGCGGTGCGGGAACAACCTGGACGCCAGCTTGAGCGGCGCTGAGAACAGCATGTCCCTGCTGGCCAGCAGAGCCGCAGCCTCCTGCCCTCTGGCCTTTCAGGGCTGCGAGGAGGCAGCAGGAGGCAGGGGAGGGCAGGCATGGGGGGCAAGGCAGGAAGGAAGAGCAGGCATTTCCTGAGGCCCCCGGGCCCCTGGAGGAGGCCGATGCACAGCTGTCTTAGCTCCACGAGAACCAGTGGCAGACAGGGCTGGCCGAGGGATTCGAGGTGGGGCCGGGGGAGGCGGGGGTGACCAGCGCCCTCTCCCAGCATGCCCTGCACCTCTGGGACACCGCTGGGCAGGCCCCCAAAGCCCCAGCCTGGACACTTCCCCCCAGGGACTTCGGAGGGCTGGGTGATCCTGCCGGCACCAGCCCGCCCCTCAGCCAAGAAACCCCAGCAGGCCCCTTGGCAGAAGACCCCTCTGCCAGAAGGAGCGAAGAACGCGGCCCTCTTGAGCCGAGAAGCAGCCTGGTGGCCGGCTCAGGCTTCCCGGGAAAGCGTCCTGCCCCGGGCCCCCGCCCCTGCCCCTGCCCGGTCCTCAGGCCACACCGCTGTGTCCCGGCGCAGAGCAGCCAGCGCTCACCTAGGCCTTGCTGGGTCATTGCTGCCCGAGTCCGGAGCCCCAGAGCCCAGGGCAGGTGCTCAGAGGGAGTGGGGCAGGGGTGCGGGGCAGGCAGAAGCCAGCGGTGGTGGGGAGAGAAACGTGCAGGGCGGAAGGGGGCTGAGAGGAGGGGCGGCAGGGCTGGTGAGCAGCTGTGGGTCCACCCCAGGCAGGGCCATCTAAGCCTGTTGCCATCCTGTAGGCCTGTGTGTGGAGAAGGACCCGGAGTCAGCTGCAGCCCGTCCCCCTGGCTTGCAGCTGTTGGTGCCCTGGCTTCAAAGCAAGAAGGGGAGGCCCAGGACAGAAGCAGGGCACCCAGAGGGCAGGTCTCAAGCCTCTGATCCCCTGTGGGCACGAAACCCTGCCTTTGATGCGGGTCCCTGAAGGGCAGAGCCTGGGAGCCTGGGAGGTGGCCCAGTGGGCAGGGCTTCCAGAGGCTCAGAGGGAGCCCCTATAGAGGTGGCAGCAGCTGACAGAGATCCCCCCCACCCTGAGCTCCAGCCCACCCAGCTGCTCGGCCCATGAGTTTCTGGGGCCGAGAAAGAGCTGCCCGACCCTGACCTTCAGGGGCCCTCTGCCAGCCCCCTTCCAGGGCCTCCCCGGCCTCCCTGCCCTGCTATGTCTGGCTGGTGCCCTGCTCGCTCCCCTCTGCCTCCGCTCATCACTCCCCCTGTCTGTTTTGGGCTCCCCACTCCTTTCTCAGGTCTCCCCTCTGCATCGTCTGTCCCTTCCCCGGGCACTGAGTCAATCAGCCTCAACTTCCGCTGGTGCCCCTCACCCTCCTGGAGCACCCCAGATGGGGCGCAGGGAGGAGTTCCGGGAGGAGGCGGCTCTGCAGTGGCGCCCTGGGGCTGCCTTCCACCCCTCCCTGGAGTGCTCCCACAGGGCTCTTGCACGGCCAGCCCAGAGCAAGGCATTGCCTACAGGAGCCCCCTTCCGCCTCCAGGACCAATTTCCAGGCAGGGACACATCACACACCTACATGAAGGTCACTTCTTGAGCATATGCCACCCTGCCTAGAACTCAGCCGAGATCCTGGAGAGGGCCCTCGAGGCTCCTAGGCGCTGCAGCCTCTGAACCCAAGCTGGCACCCCCGAATTCACGGCCTGCTGGTTTCATCCATCCCCAATCTCTGCACCCTCAGGGGCTGGGCAGGGGCAGGGCAGGGGCTAGGCCCACAGTCACTAGGGGGCTGCCCCTCCCACCTCACTGCTTCCTTGAGGCCAGAGTCATGACATCCTGGAGCCCCAAGGGGCAGCAGGTGTAACTTGTGCTCAGGGGACCCTCTGGATGCAGGGGGCCACTCTGGACGAGGATCATGTTAACGGGCTTAAGAGGGAGCCGAACGGCTGCGGAGCAGGCGAGCCTCCGCTCTCTGGAAGTTTACCAGCGCTGATGGCCGAGGCGTGGCTGGTGAAAGCTGGCACTCTCTATGCCAGAGCTTTTTTTGACCTTCCCCTGAGGACATAATCACACAGCGGCTCTCTGTCCCGGGCTGCCAGGGCTGTAATTTCAGGGCTCGAAGGGGGCTCCGTGGAGCCCCGGCCTGTGTCTAGCTATCTTTAGAGAGGCACGCTCTGGGTGTGGCCAGACGAGGGAAGCTGGACCAGGGGCCGTGCCACAGGGAGGCATCTGTGGGCCTCCTGCGAAGCCAGCAGGACACAGGGACCCCATGAAGCGCGGGGCCCCGTGGTCTTCCCCTGGGGGAGGCTGGTCCCCAGCAGCAGGGCCAGGAGGCTCCGGTGGGGGCTACGAGGGGGAGCAGGTGCAGGGCGGGGGGGCCAGGCAGTTTCTGGACTGGCCCCGCATGCCCGTCACGGTGGCACTGCTCACAGAGAGGGGGCCGGGGGGAGGTCCGGGCCCGGAGTGCATCCTTTGCCTTCCTCGCTCTCTTCCGCTCCTCCCTGGGCTTGTTTCTCCTGGAGGCCACAACGTGGGGTATGAGGCAGGAGGAAGGCCTGGAATGGGCTGTGCAGGGAGCCTCTCGAAGGCGTGGGCGGCGGGCCCTTGGGTAGGAGCGCTGGGGTCGAGGAGGAGGAGGAGGCGGGCTGGAGAAGAATTCGGTGGAGGTCAATGGACGGGACACTGGGATTGTGGCCGGGAGGGGCCCGAGGTCCCTGGGGGGAGTGGCCCGAGGTCCCTGTCCCCATTCTCTGCTCCTCGGTGACCCGCTCCTGGGTCCCACTGTCCCCGAGGACCTCCGTCTCGGTCCAGGGACTGATGAGTGCCTCGCTTTTTGCCTTTGCTTTTTGCCACCTGAACCTAGTCACCCCTACCCTGTTGTCACCACCATCACAACGATCACCACGAGGAACCCTTCGTCCTCCACCAGGACCAGTCTCGGCTGCACCGCACTTTCTCCCCTGGCTGGGGGTCTGTCCGGGGATGTCACTGGCTGCACTGCTGACCAGCCCCCACCCCGGGGCATGCCATGCTGCCACCGCCACCTCCCCGCTAGGACTGGAGGCCCTGGCCTCCAGCTGCTGGCACCCCCGGCCCTCTTGAGGAGTTGTCTGCCCACCTGCCAGCAGCTCCAAGGGCCCAGAGCTCCCCATCTGCAGTGGAATTAACCCAGAGGGCCTGCTCAGTAGGGAAGTGTGAGCAGCTGGGGGTGGGGTCGCCCAGCCTGAACTTCCTGTGCCTCCTGGCGGGGGCCTGACCTCTGAGTGCAGGGAGCGGGCTGGGGGCTGACTGCCCTGGAGCAGGGGGGCTGGGGCCAGGCAGCCAGACTGGGGAGGAGGGGTCGTGAGAGCTAGGAAAGCAGTGGGCCCTCCCCGTCAGGGCCAGCGCCTCAAGGGCTGCTGACCTCTGACCCAGTCCAAACAGGAAGTGCCATATCTGTGGGCCCAGGCCCCGGAGGAGAAGGAATGCAGCGATGAGTCCAAAGCAAACACTCCACCAGCTTCCCAGGCCTCTCCCCGCCCCCTTCCAGAGTCTGGCCTTTTCTCTGCTGAGAACTCAGGGAGGGGGGTGGGGGGGGACTGGCTACAGAATGGGACCGAAGCGAGACTCACGGTTCCCAGGCCCAGACCCCAGCCCGAGGCGCTGGCGGGGCAAGGTCTCGGCAGTGGGCACTTGGGGCCCTGCTTCCTTCACTGCGCCCGCATCCAGCGGCACTGAAGGCCGGGGCCCATCCCGCTCGGCCGCGTCCTCCGCGCCTGTCACTTGGCTGTCTTTCTCACCTCCATACCACCGTCCTTCTCCCTCCCCAGCACTGGGCTCGGTGACATCGTGAGCTGCCGAGGCTGACACACTGACCACACCCCGTTCCTGGGGGCCCCTCACACAGGCAGGGCAACTGTTCCAGGGGCCTCAGGGGGCTCCGCAGCTCCTGCGTCCCCACCCAGCACAGTTGATGGGTCCTGTCTTTAGGGCTCAGTGGACAGTCAGCAACTCCAGCCAGGGGGTGGTGACATGCTGTGTGCGTCCACTCCTGGGACAGGGACGCTTCCTGGACGAGAGGGTAGTGATGCTGGGACTTCAGGACCCTGGCCAGGGCGGGTGGGGGTGGGGAGGCTCTCGGAGAAACTTCTAGAACCAGGCCCTCTTAACCCCCTGCTGACAAAGCAGTGTCCAGGGTGTGGGCTCTGGGGCCTCCATGCACAATGGAGTGCCAGCGTGCACAGGCGGCTTAGATCCAGGAGGGAGGGAGGCTGGTGGAGGCAAGTGGGCTTGAATGAGATGCATTTATTACGTTCAAGTCCAAACCAGCGCCATGCCAGGCTGGGTCATTTACTAAGTGAAGGGGCCTCAGCAGTCAATGGGACATGGGCGCATCTGAAGCAGCAGGGTCTTCTAGATCTTTCTCCCAGTGGTGCAAAGATCAAGTGGAGCTGGGCCTGGGCTGCCCCGCCACCCACACAGTCCAAAAGAGCACAGGGCGGGGAAGACTGGTGGGGCTAGGCGGACTCCCCCTCCCCCTGCTGGAGCTGGAGGACCACGCTGTGGTAGGCCCGGATGCAGGAGAACGTGGTGGGTGGGATGCGGCGCTGGTCTATAAAGTTGTTCTCCAGGTGCGTGGAGATGAGGTTGGAGTCCTGGGCCACGCGTGTGTCGCAGATGGAATTCAGGGGCATGTGCCTGTGGAGTGGGGGTAGCAGGGCGGGGCGGAGGAGAAGAGACCCCAGAAAGGAGAGTCAGGCCTCAGGTGAGAGGAGAGAAAGAGGGGCCCAACAGCGAGGGGGGTGGTGAGACCAAGGCACAGACACCAGACCCAAGGTGGAGGGTCAGGCGGGTCGCTGCCACCACCTGCCACCTGCCCACTCGGGGCTCGGCCCTTGTTGCTCTGGGCCAGAGCCCTCCCAACCTCCCCCCGCCCACCCCCTGCCCAGGTTCTGCTGTCTGCAGCCGTCCAGCTTGGCTGCCCGGGCCTGCCAGCCACTGGGTACAGGCTCCAGTCACGGCGACCAAGATGGGGAGGTGGGGGCAGTGAAGGATGCCCCCCGCAGTCCCGCCCTCAGCCTCTGAGGCCCTTGGGTGGCGAGCCCACAGGCCAGAGCACCCGGCCAACCTACCAGGCTGGGCCTCCGGGCCTCAGCCGAGCTTCCTCCTGGGCTGGCGGTAGGGACGCGGGTTGGGTGGGCTGGGGGGACAGCAGGACGGGCACAGGCCAGCGGCCCTACATGATCTTGCTGTGGCTCAGGCGCAGCACTTGCAATGCCCTGAGGCCCAGGAGGCCCTGTGGGACAGCCTGCAGCTGGCTGTGGTCCAGGAGCAGCTCGGCCAGGGAGGCTCGCAGGCCCAGGAAGGACACGCCGTGGATGCCGTCCTCACGCAGGCTATCGTGGGACAGATGCAGGACCTCCAGGCCCGGCTTCATGTGCGCGAACACGTAGCCGGGGATACGCTCGATGCGGTTGTGGTGCAGCGTCAGGCGGCGGAGGCCCCGGGGCAAGAAGGAGGGCACGTGCACCAGCCGGTTGTACAACAAGTCCAAGGCCTCCAGCTTCCTGCGGGCCCGGGGGTTGGGGGGGGAGCTAGTGGCGCCCGGCAGAGACCACAGCAACAGCTGGAGCCCACAGTTGGGGTCCCTGGTCCACGCCCAAGAGGAGAGTGGGGATTTGCCCCCAGATGGCAGCTCCCAACAGCTGGCGAGCGCCAGGCCCCATCTGGCTCCTGTGCCCTCCTCTGTCCGCTGAGGCTGGGAAAAGGGAGTCTGAGGGGTCCTCCCTAGCTCACTGCAGGGCTGGCGAGGCTGGCTCTCGGTATGGAGATGGCAGATCCTGCTCCCCCTCCTAAACTTATACCTGACAGAGGAAGCCCAGGTGGAGGGGCCGGTGGTCTGGGGCAAGAGCTGTCGCCCCAGATGTCCCCACTCTGCGCTTCCTTGGCCTCACAGCCCTCTCCTCTTGTCCCTATGCTCTCTCATCCTCTTCCGGCCTCACCCAGGCCGAAGGCAAGCAGAAGACAGATGGGGAAGGACAGAAAAATAAGGCTCCAAGGGGTCAGGGCCGGGGAACCCTGAGGGATCAGGGAGGCAGGCAGTGAGCCCAGGTCACTCCATGGTGGGAAACCAGGAGCAGAGGGTGGTGATGCTTCTAGAACGGCTAGGAAAGTGGCTTCTCTCAGTGATATCCCCCAGCCCCTGTGGGTGGGGTCAGCCCTTCGGCCTTGGGATGGGAGCCGTCCTCAGTCCATGGGGGCGGGGGCTCCGGTGCCTCCCAAGCCTGCCGAGCCACCAGCCTGCTCCCCGTCTACCAGCTGGAGAAAAGCTGGGTGGCGCCAGCCCGGGCTTGACTGGCCGCCAGCCCCCTGCCCAGGCCCCGCGGCGGGAGTGGAACACGGCTGGGCGGCCCCTCCCTAGGCTGCTGTCTGCTTTCCTTTGCCCCCTTGGCAAGAGGGGGAGAGGAAAAAGGAATAATTAAACCCAAACGTCCTGGTAACTTTTTCCTGGAACACGAGGACGCAGGGCGGGAGGCTCCAGTCCCTGGAATGGCAGGTTGGACTGTCAACCCCTGCCTCCCCCCAGCCCCCAGTCCCCCACCCCTGCCCTGCCTCGGTGGTCTTCAGATCCCATGGATTGTACCTCCCCAGCCCTTCAGCTGCTCCCGGGGTCACATCCTGACTCCTTAAGCAGTGCCTGTAAGGGCCCCGTCTCCTCCTGGGCCCCTCCTGCCAGCGACCCGACTCAGTCGTCCAAATGAGATCATGGGGACTCATTCTGGACCCTTATTCCTGTAGTGGGGTGAATAGTGGTCCCCCAAAGATATGTCTACCCAGAACCTGTGAATGTGACCTTATTTGGCAAAAAGGTCTTTGTAGATGTAAGTGAAGGATCTTGAGATGAAATCATCCTGGTTTACGATGGGCAGTAAACGCAATGGTAGGTGTCCTTATAAGAGACGGAAGAAGAGAGACACAGACACAGAGGAGAAGACACGTGAAGACAAATGCAGAGACTGGAGGGATGTGGCCACAAGCCAAGCGGCACCTGGAGCCCCCAGAAGCTGGAAGAGGCAGGAAGGACCCTCCCCTAGAGCCTGCAGAGGGAGCACGGCCCTGCCACACCTTGATTTTGGACCTCTGACCTCCAGAGCTGTGAGAACATAAATCTCTGTTGTTTGAAGCCACCCGTTTTGTGGTACTTTGTTATGGCTGCCCTAGGAAACTCACATGCCTTCTTCCCGTGGCTGCCATCTCTTCCATGCCCCTTCCTGCCCATGTGGCTTCCCACCACCCAGGCTGCCCCTCGATCTGGGCCCACGGCACCTCCAGGCATGGGCAGGGGAGGGGGTTTCTGTGGCCTTGGGGATTCTGTCGGGTGGGAGGGACAGAGGGAAATCTTGGAGGAGCAGGTGTGGCTGAGGGCCCAGGCCACCCTGAGCCCTGGGCAGGGAGGCAGGTGACCCAGGTGACCCACCAGAGAGCAGGCCTGAGCGACAGCGCCCTCCCTCAGCCCTCTCCGCCTTCCCTCCTGACTGTCTGCTTCCTTGGCGAGCATCCTCTCTCTCTGGACTCCATGGCTCGGCCCATGGGGGCGGAGCTCGGGCGGTGCCAGGGTGGATGGCAGCACTCACGGGAGATCGATCCAAGCGCGGGGCGCCAGCCGGTCCTCCTGGAGCCTCCTGGAGCCGGCTGTTGCTGAGAACCAGCACGCCGAGGCTGCGGCTGCGGTTCAGCGTGTCCTCTGTCACCTCCTCGATGACGTTGGTGCCCAAGTGCAGCTCCTAGGGCCAGGGCTCGGGGTGAGCGGCCCACCCACCACTCGCTGGCAGCCTGGCCGGGTCCCCTGCCCCCTTCCACTGGGTCCCTCCGTCTCTGCCCCTCTCAGGGCCATGGCCAGCTGTGCAAAGGATCCCAGCGACACCCGCAAGCCCTGTCATGACTCTTCAGAGCCCCACAGGACACAGGCTCAGACAGTACCGCCAAGCACGGGGGATCATACGGCCCAGAGAGGCCATGAGCCGTGTGCAGGGACACCCAGCGGGTCCAGGACAGTCCTCGAGGCTCAATTTTGGGCTCCAGAAAGGTTAGGTCAGGCGGAGGAAAGGCCCTTTGGCGCTGAGGCCTTGTGGGTTTATGGTCAAAATTCCCCCCCATGGGCAGCTCTACCCGCCGGCCCGGCTGGTGTGCGCAGACGCTCCAGTCTTTTGGCCACAGCTTTGCCTCTTGTGGCCTCGGGGCTCCCAGCTCACCTGCAGGGAGGCTGGCAGGCCGGGCGGGATGGTCCGCAGCCGGTTCCGGTCCAGCCTCAGGTAGAGCAGACTGCGTAGGGGTTGGAAGGCCAGGGGGGAGATGTTTCCATCGTGCAGCCGGTTCCCTTCCACCTCCAGCGTCAGCAGCTGGCTGAGCCCTGCGGACGGCGGGTGGAGGGGCAGGTGAGCTGACCGCCGAGCTCGGAAGGCCTGTTGGGAGCTGCCCACCGTAGCTCCAGAGACCCCCCCGGCCCTCGGAGCCGGGGCCGCCTTCCTGGGCTGGTGCTCCCACCTCTGCCCTCCAGCCAGGCTGCCTTGGGCAGCCCCTGCCCTCGGCCTCCCTGGCTGCTCAGGCCCAGCCCCTTTGGCCCCCGTCCCCTGGGGCCTGCCCGCACCCCCGACCCCGGAAGCTGCTGCGCTGCAGGCCCTGCAGAAGGTTGTCGTTGAGTTTGAGTTCCTGCAGGGAGGCGGGCAAGGCCGGCACCGTGGACAGCAAGTTCCCATCCAGGTTCAGACGCTTCAGCCACGTCAGACTCTAGGGGGTTGGAGGAGAAGAGAGCGCTGGAGACTGGGGTGCTGCTGGCTGGCGCTAGGCTTTCCAGGCATGGCTTTGGGCTCATCCTGCCCAGGGACCCCCCTATTTGGTTGCACTGTGGCTTCCTGGTTCCCTCTTGGACCAGGCCTGTCTGGGGATTTCGGGGACTCCGCTAAGTTTCTCCCAGGAGCGCCGCTTCCTTGTGGGGCGCAGGGATCTGTGTGGCTCTCCATGCTCGCAGCTATGGACCGTGTTACCCCAGATCACCACAGCCCGCGGCGCTGGGTTTCTGCACAGCTCCGACTCCAGGTAGGGCAGGGAGGGGAGCAGAGGATGCCCGGGGCCCTCTTCCCCTGCCAAGCCCCGCGAGAGCAGGATGAGGGGCTGCGGCGCACCTTGAAGGCATGGGGGTGCAGGCCAAGGGCATCCAGCTTGTTCTTGCTCAAGTCCAGCCACTCCAGGTTGGGCAGTCCCAGGAACGCGTGGGCCGGGATCTTGGCAACTTCATTCTCTGTGCACACACGGGGCAGCCATTTTCCTGGCCCCTCTGTCGCCCTCCCCTTTGCCACTCTGTACCTCCCCGACAAGGGCCGGAGGCAGCAGTGACACACTCCTTGAAGGAGCTGGCTCTTCTGACTGTCCCAGGTCAGAGCCTCTCAGGTCAGAGGGGAGGTGGGCCGTCCCCAGGCGCGGTGGCGTGGCAGCCACAGTGGCCAAGGGCCCAAGGTGTACGGCCTTCTCACCCCTGCCGCGGGAGTGGGAGCAGGGAAGAGGGGACACCCACCTGCCAGGTAGAGCGTGGTCAGGCCGGGGTCGGACAGGGCAGGGACGTGTTTCATCTTGACGCTGCCACAGGCGATGGCTGCCTGGGCCAGGAGGCAGGAGGCCGGGAGGGAGGGCATGGCCTGCTCCATAGCGCCCGGGTCTGCAAGCCCATGCCTGCTTCCAGGCCTTTCCCGCCCACGACCTGTGGTCTCCGAGGTGCTGCTGCCACCTTGGCCTCGGTTGTGATCTTTCTTTTGACACCAGCCTCCAGGGCTGGGTTGCTGGGAGGCCCCTGGAGGATGAGAGATGAGGCCCCAGCCTGGTCACATAGAAACAGGGGCCCGCCTAGGGGCAGGGGCTTGCCCGGGGCTCCCTGGGCCTGCCGGTGACTTGGCCAGCTGAGCTGGAACAACAGGCCACTGGGCCTCCTTCCCTTGGCACCAAGGGCAAAAGGCCCAAATCGGGGCCCTGAGGCTGGGGAAGGGGACCTGCCCTGGGAGGGTTCCCCACTTGCCCACACACGGGGCCGTTCAGCTTGGGCACATTGAGAGCGGGGTGGGGTCTCAGTGGCTGGGGACGTTAGTATGATTGGTGGAGGCTGGAGCTTGCCTCGGCCACTTCACCCCCTGCAGGGCCCATCTGGGGGCTGCCTGTCCCAGCTGGTCCTCACCTTTGGGGGGCCTCCTAGGCTTTGGGCCCCTTTTCCTGGCTTCCTGGCCCCCTGCCTGCCTTCCCTGGCCCTCCTTGGCAGCCACTGCCCCCTCTTGGGCTCGGGGAGTCCTGGTTGCCTGCAAGGGCCTGAGCTCGGCAGCCCGGGGCCTCGCCGCCCCGGGCCCCACTGCGGCTGTGGCCTGGAGATGGGACTGCACAGCGCCGGCCCCGTTGTTGTGACCCTGCTCCTGCCCCCAGGCTGCTGGCGGTGTCACCTTCCTCTGGGCCAGCCCGGGTCTGGCGGGGGCCTTCCAGCACGGGGCTGGGGGCTGGTTGGGCGCTCTATGGGCTCCCTCCTCGGAGGTGGGCCGCAGCCATGGCCTGTCCAGCTGCCCGTCACTAGGCCTGTCCGGGCCGCCGTTCCCGGGGGTGGGTCGCACTCGACCTGCAGAAGAAGCCGGTGTGGGCTGGGGTGCCTGGACCGCTGCGTGGGGGAGAGGCAGCACCTCCTTCCCGAGTGGGGGATCAGCCGCCGGCCAGCCCGCCTCCCTCCTTCTGTCCGCCCGGGCCTCACTTCTGCCTTTTTCTTCTCTCCTCAGGAGCTCTCAGCCTTCTGTCACCGACCCCCAAGGCCACCAAGTGTCAGAGATTCCCTGATCTCCTCCCCGATTTGTCATGGTCCCAGAGTGGGGGACCCCGAGCGGGAGAGAGGGGGGGCAGAGAGAGCTCAGTGTCGAGGGCAGGATGAGTCGCCCTGCCCTGCCTGCCTCTCAGAACTCCTGGGGACCCTTCAGGCCTGACAGGACAAGGCAGCGGCAGGTCCTTGGCTCACGAGGGTGGGCCCAGGGGGGCTTCAGTAGCCCTAGGCGGAGGGGCTGGGCCTGTTCCCGTGCCCCCCAGTTCCCTGTGGGTTCTTCCTGGGCAGGGAGGGGTGGGGCAGCCTCGGGAGATGAAGGGGTCGCTGCCACCTGGCGCAGTGTGCGGGTGGAGGTGGCGGCCCCAGTGGCGCTGCGAGAGCAGGTTGTTAGGGGCCAGGCGAGCCCCGGGGCCGCTCTGAGGGGCTTTCAGCCGCTGCAGAGCAGGGGCGGCGGCTCCCCTCCACCGCATGGAGCCCCTCCTTAAGCAGCACTGACCATGGGCCTGCCGTCTGCAGGGGGTGGGGGATTGGGTCCCCCACGGCCCCTCCCATCCCACCCCCGGGCCTGGGCGGGGCCCTCACTTCCGCGCCAGCTGCAGCGGCCCCTCCTAGGGGGCTGTCTCCCTTGCCCCGCCCCCACCCTGGGCCACCAGCGCGAGGGCCTCCCAGAGTCTGCAGTCCCCCCTCGCCCCCCAGGGAGGGTCCCTTGAGGCTCACGGGTCCCTCCTGGCCCTGAACCGAACACCCACGGGGGGCACCGCGTGGGCAGCCTCAGGGTGACCCGCTCGCTCTCCCTCTGCCCCCGCCCCGCGGGGTCCCGGTAGGGGGGCAGGGTCCCGTCCTGCCAGCCTCCCTGCTGGTGCCCCCTACTCACCGTCGGGGGGCCCAGACGGGCTGGGCGGCAGCGGCCGCAGGGTGGGCAGCCCTGTGGAGGTTGGCTGCACCGCGGGCTGTCTCAGGCCAGGGCCCCTCCAGGGCAGCAGCCCACCCAGAGAGCCAGGACGGGGAACAGCGCGCTCTGCATGGCCACCGTGCGCAGGCCGCCCGGGCCGGCGGAGGGGATGAAGGGCTGGGAGGGGTGGCAGCGGTGGCCGTGGCAGGATGAGACATCAGGGGGGCGGCAAGCGACAGTCCGGATTCCTGAGCTACAGTGCTGGGAGCCTCCCCGACCCAGCCCGGCCCTTCCCCAGGAAGGCTCCCCCCAGCAAACGCCTCCCCGGGCCTGGGCCCCGACTCCCCCCAGGGTCCCCTGCTCCCACCTGAGGAGAAAGAGAGATTGATTTTCCTTTTCTGAGAAGCCTGTGTTCCTTCTCCACTGGCGCCGGCCCAGTGGCCCCCGTGAATGGGGCTTCTGTCTCCGCACACAGGGGACCTGTGAGGCCCACCGCAGAGCAGGCTGCCCACCCCAGGCTGCCAGGTCCTCCCTCAGCGGCTGGGGAAGGAGAGGGGCCGGGCCCCGAGAGCAAGCCGCAGGCCCCAGGACCTCCAGGGTCCTCGGGAGAGGGGGCAGGTGCCAGGGCCACCTGGGCAACGGCGACTCCGGCCCCTCTGCAGCCGGCCAAGCCTGTGAGCTTCCACCACAGGCGCCGATGCCGAGGCCTTCCAATTCCAGGGGACACAGAACACGGGGGCAGAGCTAGGGTCGCAAGCGTAGACCCCAGCCTCTGGGGCCCTGGTGCCCCCCGGGCACAGGCCTCGGGCCTCAGATGGGGTTGAGCTGCTGTTCCTTCCACTGGCTCCCTGCCCACCTCTGGGCCGCTTCCCTTCCTCCAGGCCTCCACTTCCCCCTCTGTAAGGCAGTGAGCAGCTATACCTCCTGAATGCCACCCCCATGCTCCCTCCCCCACATCGGCGTGTGTGTGGACCAGGGGCGGCCGGGTTCCGCGGGCACACTTGGCTTGGGGTGGCCTGGCAGTGGCCTGGGTGAGGCCATCTCACCGGTTCCCCCAGACTTCTTGGCTGAGAGTTCCAGGCCTCAGTGTGACCGCCGCCTGAGACGCCCCTATGCCTCATGGGTGCCCTCTCAGGCAGAGGGGTACCTGTGGGTGGGGATGGGGCCTGAGAACAGGGGCTGTGGGCTGGAGCAAGAAGCAAAGAAGGGGTGTCTGACCACAGGCCCCCTGCTGCCCTCAGAGGGCCCCAGCCCCAGGCCCAGCTGTTGGAGCCGAGGGCGGGCGGGGGCTGGCAAAGAGGCCGGGTCTCACCACACGGCTCTTTGGGGCCAGCCTTGAGGAAGCTTTTCCTACAGCTCTGTCCAGCATTGACTTATGTTTGGAAGCGATCTTAAAAAATGAGTTAATTGTGGGCAAGGCTTGGGTGGAGGGGAGAGGGGGAGGGGAGTGAGGAGCAGGGCCAGGAAAGCTCGTGGACAGAGAGTGTCCCATAGCCATCTGGGGTTCAAGGTATCCGTCCGGGGCCACAGAGGAACGTGTGAGACCCAGGACGGGGCTGGAGGCAGGGCACGGAGTCCCCTGCAAGTGGGTCTTCGTTGGGGTCCTCAGCGTTTGCCCACGTGGGCCTGGGGATCAGCCTGAGTCCCCAGTGCCAGATGTATTGCGGCCGGGGTGTGGCAGGGACACACAGGGTCTGCCGGCACCCCCCTCCCCGGTCCTGTCCAGGTCTCTGGTTTCAGGCCTGAACTTGGGACCACGCCGCACACAGCCCAGAGACAGAGACCGGCTGGGGTTTGAGAGCAAGCACCCTGGGAGCCAAGGATGAAGCCACCGTCTGCCTGTGTGCCCGTGGGTGACACAGGGTGTCCTGGACTGATGTTTTGCTAAAGCTGGGGGAGGGGGAGCACTTAGGCGTGCGAGTCTGGGGTTTGCCCAGGGGTCCTGGACGACCGAGCACGATCCCCCTCCCCCCTCGTACAAAAGGAACCGAGGGAGTAGGGCTCGCCCAACTCTGATGCCAGAGGCCAGGCCTCCTGCCTCCTGCCTCCTGGTCGGGCATTGCTTGAGGAGGTGGTAGGACCCAGCCTGATGTGGGACCCTGTAGATGGACTGCGGTGGGAGCCCTGGCTCTGACCCTCCCCCTGCCTAGGGATGGATTCTGGAATCCTGGCCCCCAACCCATTTCCCCTGTTCGCGCCGCTCCCCAGGCGCTGACTAAACATCCTGCCATCTGGTTCCCATTAGCAGGGCTGGAGGTGGGGGAGGCCTGCTCCCAGGTTTCTCTGGCACAGTGGCCTGGAGGAGGGAGGGACCCCCGCTCCTACCCACCTAGGCAGGAAGGGGCGAGGCCTGGAGTGCTCTCAGTTCCCCAGGTCCTGTGGAGTCCTGTCCTCGCTGCCCTTCCCCCACCGGGGGCCCAGCGGCCACCTGGCCACCTACTCTGTCCAGTGTCAGGGCGCCTGACCATCGTGGGGACCTTGAAAGAACCCGCACAGAGCAAAGCCAGCTTGCAGGGGCCCAGCAGGACCAGAGGTGCCCTCCTGCCCTGCCCCTCCTGCACACAGAGCTTGGTCGTGGACTTGGGCTGAGACAGGCAGGGCCCCTGGCCAACACTAACCCTGAGCTTGGTGTCTGGAGCGCAGGGCGGGAGGGTTGTCAGGATTTTCCAGGAACCAGAGATGTAGCCTGGGGGTTGCTGGAAGGGTTTTGGGCTCACAACTCTGCCCTGGACGGCCTGGCCATGTGACGTCAGGAGGAAGCCTCCCTGCTCAGGGCCTCAGTTTCCCCATCTCAATGTGGTGGCTATGGGCTCCTTAGAAAGTTCTAGAATCTGAGAACTGGAAGGGGCCTAGAGAAGCTGCATAAGATGATCACGGTTGCTTCTGGCTGCACAATCACAGGGCTCTGAGGGCTAGGAAGGGACTCCTGCCCCTTCTCCTCCTGTCCTTCCCTTGCACGTGGCCCACTGTCCACACACACTTGCCCCCCAAGAACACACATACCCTCACAAGTCAGGACACATACCCTCACAATCGGCAGCCCGGAGGATGCCAAAGCAATGCCCTTCGTCCCTTAAGCCTCCTTAGAACTGCACAGCGGAAAGCTCCCCTCCTGTCAGGGGAGGATTGGAGAATGGATTCTTTGCTCACAGAACATTCCTGAGCCCCTGTGGTGGGCCAGGCACCGTTCCCCGGCACAGCGTGCAGTACAATGGTGAACTACACGGCCAGCTCCCCTGTGCTCACAGAGCTGGCCGTCTAGTGGGGTGCACGAGGACCCCATCAGAAGGAAACGGGCTGCTCAGGGTGACTGCAGGAAGAAACACTTTCGACAGGGGATCAGATAAGGACTGTGAGAAAGTGACATTTGGGTGGAGACGTGACTGAAAAGGAGATAGCCGTGCAAAAAGGGCTCCAGTAAAGAGCCCTCTGAAAAGGAGGGGCAGCAGTGCAAAGGCCCTGAGGCAGGAAAGGCTTTGGCCCAATTTGAGAACCAGCAAAGAGACCAGTGTAGCGGAGAGGGCTAAGTGAGGGGTGAGGGTGGGGAAGGGCAGGAGGGCCAGCTTGATAGGGCATCAGAGGGTGGCGGGTGGACTTTGCCTTTGACCTTGAAGGAAGCAGGGAGCCACTGTGGACTTCTGAGCAGAGGAGTCACACATGATCTCTTTAAAAAAAATTCGTATTGAAGTCTAGTTGATTTACGATGTTGTGTAAATTTCTGCTGTCCCGCAAAGTGACTCAGATATATATATATGTATATTCTTTCTTTCTTCATATTCTTTTCCATTACGGTTTATCACAGGGTATTGAATATAGTTCCCTGTGCTATACAGTAGGACCATGTCATTTATCCATCCTATATATAATAGTTTTCAGCTACTAATCCCAAACTCCCAATCCTTCCCTCCCTCTCCTCCCCCACAGTGGCAACCACAAGTCTGTTCTCTATGTCTGTGAGTCTGTTTCTGTTTCATAGATATGTTCATTTGTGTCGTATTTTAGATTCCACATATAAGTGATATCATATGGTATTTGTCTTTCTCTTTCTGACTTACTTTGCTTAGTATGACAATCTCTAGGTCCATCCACGTTGCTGCAAATCCATGTTGCTGCAAAGAATTTCATTCCTTTTTATGGCTGAGTAGTATTCCATTGTATATATGTACCACATCTTCTTTATCCATTCCTCTGTCGATGGACATTTAGGTTGTTTGCATGTCTTGGCTATTGTGAATAGTGCTCCTATGAACATGGGGGGTGCATGTATATTTTCTAATTAGAGTTTTTGTCTTTTCCAATATATGGCCAGGAGTGGGATTGCTGGATCATATGGTAGTTCTGTTTTTAGTTTTTTAAGGAACCTCCATACTGTTCTCCATAGTGGCTGCACCAATTTACATTCCCACCAACAGTATAGGAGGATTCCCTTTTCTCCACACCCTCTCCAGCATTTACTGTTTGTAGACTTTTTGATGATGGCCATTCTGACTGGTGTGAGGTGGTACCTCATGGTAGTTTTGATTTACTTTTCTCTAATAATTAGTGATGATGAGAATCTTTTCATGTGCCTATTGCACATTTGTATGTCTTCTTTGGAGAATTGTCTATTTCGGTCTTCTGTACATTTTTCGATTGGGTTGTTGGTTTTTTGGTTATTGAATTATATGAACTGCTTGTGTATTTTGGATATTAAGCCCTTGTCGGGTGCATCATTTGCAAATATTTTCTCCCAGTCCATAGGTTGTGATCTGACTTATATTGTAAAAGGGTCCCTCGGGCTACAGGGTGGAGCACAGACTTGTTGGGGGCACAAGGGCAGAAGGAGGGAGCCAGTGTGGAGGCAGCTGCACCCTCCATGGGAGAGGTCATCGTGTCTGGCCCAGGGTGGAGCGGGCTGGTGGGAGAAGTGGGTGGAGCCAGAACGCTGTGGGTGGAGTGAGCCTGGGGCAGAAGCTGGGGAGGCCAGCTCCTGACCTCTCAGGTGCGAGGTTGGTGATTAGACAGCCAAGCGGTAACATCTATAAGGCAGTTCTGCGTATGAATCTGGAGCTCAGGGCCAAGGTCTGTGCTGCCAGTCCTGCCCTCCTGCTGTCAGTCATTTGACAAGTCCACTGAGCCCCTCCTATGTACCAGGCCTTCTGCCAGGGCCCAGGGCAGAACAGTGGCTCTGCAGCCAAAGACACACCCTTGGGGTGACCCCCAGAGCAAGGGAACAGGCCTGCTCTTGTGCCTTCCACAATGTGTCCCAGTAACATCAAAGCCTGTGTATGTGTGCGTGTGTGTGTACGGATGTGCACATGGATGCCAGGTCTACCCATGATGGGGGGTATGTGGGAGGCTCCCTCCAGCACGTGTTTGGGCATCTATTGTATATAAATAAAGGTACAGTGTCCTTTCCCCTCTTCAAACTTGGAGAAGAAGAAAGCCAAACTTTCCATGCCCTCTTCCTGTTGCCAGCAGTTTCTCCTTAGAGAAAACCCATCTTGTTTTAATGCCATTAAAACCTCAGAGGATCTGGTCCCAATTAAACAACTTTTCTTGCAGATGCTTTTGTGAAAACTAAATACATCAGGCGATCCGGACTCATGTGTCATGCTTCCTTGCTTGAGACCTGGCGCTCCTGAGCGAGCAAGCCATGGGGGGGGGGGGCGGGGGGAGACACTAAGGCAGAGACAGAGAAAGAAGGAGGAAAAGGGAACACAGAACCACAGTGATGGCTGGGGATGCAGTGGTGGGTAGTAAGAAGCCCTGGCGGTCAGAGGAGAGAAGCCGGGGCCTTCAGCTGCTGGGCTGTGGGCATCCCTGGGGAGGGTGCCAGTGCAAGGTGGGCCGGAGGAGGTGGAAAGCAGCAAGAGTGGTTTGGGGGCAAAAAGGTCCCAGGTGGCCGATGTGGCTGGGTCGAGGGAGCAGGGCCATGGCCGGGATAGGGGCACGTGAAGGCCACTTTCCCATCCTCCTTCCCGTCTGAAATTCCAGATGGCTCTTGCCAATAACGTGGGCCCTGCTTGACTCCCTGTAGAAGTTGCCTCTGCCCCTCCAGGTGGGCATGGAGGGACCTCAGACACGGGACAGTCTGGGCAGACACTGGGGCTCGCGTGAGGGCTGGGGGCGAGGGAGAGGGAAGGCGAGGTCCACCGCCCGCCGCCGGCCCTCCCGAGTGGGCACGTTCACGTTCCAGTCCTGGCGCCCGCGTCTCCAGCTCCAGACGCATGTGACTCAGCCCCGCCGGCCTTGCCAAGCCGTCTAGACCCGAGCGTCTCCCCGAGGAAGGGGCCGTCCCGCCCGCCATTTCCTCCGCCGCCGCCCGGGGGCCGCCGAGCCCCCAGCGCATGTGCAGCCGCGCGTCCCCGCTTCGCCCGCGCCGCGTGCACGCGCCCTGGCTTGTTCACCCTTCGCTGCGCTGGGCGCGTGCGCCTGGATCGCCGGGGACCCTGAGCGCGAGGGCGCGAGCGGGGAGCCCCCAAACCCCCAGCGGCCCAGCCCGCCCCCCCCCCTCGGAACCAACCCCCTCCCCGGTGGCTCACCCCGCGCTCCACCCGGGCCGGGAGCGCCCTGGTGGGGACAGCCCCGCCCACGCAGCCTGGCTGCGCCCGCACCCGCACCAGCGCCTCGGGTCCGGCCTCCAAGCGGTCCCGCAGACCCTCGCAGGCCCTCGGAGTGGGCTGGGATCCGATCCGGGTCCTGGGCATACGAAACGTGCTCTTGCAGGAGCTTGTGGCCTGGGAGCGGGTGGGGTCCTCTGGGCTCCGGAGGGCCCCTCAGCAGCAGGACATGGGGGCGGGGCCCTAAAGCAGGAGGTCCAGGGTCTGACCTGCTGTGAGGGCGGCCTTGCCTAGGTGTCCCACGGGCAGGGAGCCACCTGCCCCTCTCAAGGGCTGGCTCTTCAGTTGCCCCTACCTTGGGCTGCTGTGGTCCCTGCCCCAGCATAGGGGTCAGAAGCGACAGGAAGAGGAGGCCAAGGTCCCAGGGCGGCTTCTCCATCCTCTTGTGCTGGTAGTCTCTCAGTGTGGACACAGGCCTAGAATGAGAGCATTCCAGAACTGGCCGTCACCGGGCAGCTCCTAGGTTGACATTCTTATCCGTCCAGTGCTAGGACCAGAGACCGCTAGACTCCCCCCAAGCCTACCCTCGTGGCAGGCCCACGTCTGGCAGGCCCGTAGTGGCAGCTCTGGGGCCCTCCAGACTTAGGGCACCCCAGTAGCTTGTGCTTGTCCAGGACAGTCCCCAGGGCCTCTGGGAGGCTGAATGACAGCCACCCGAAGGAAAGTTGGTGTCATTCTTGTTCCCGGAAGAATTTGGGTCTCATTGCTCAGGTCAAAGTTTGGGGCCCCTGCAGCCTTGAGGCTCTTCCCAATCTCATTTGCAAGCGCCCCCCCACTTTCCTGTCCTCTACCCCTCCTCCCATCTGCACGAAGACGGTTTGTTTTTGAGTGGGCTTCCGGCTGGCACAGAGGGTGTGGGCTGCCTGCAAGCCCCGGGCACCTGGGTGGATGGTGACCAACAGCCCAGCCTGGCGGCTCAGTCTCAAGCAGATGAGAGAGGTCCGGGAAGGGGGAGCGGGGGAGAGGGAGGTGAGAGACAGCCCTCTCACTTTGCCTCTCCTGGAGAACCTTGAACTCAGACCATCCCATCCTCAGCCTGGCCTCATTACCCTGTATCATTTCTCCCCCAGATCCAATTCCAGGCCCTGCCACTTATTTCTCCCATAGGGCTTCTCATCCCATAGCTAACGGAATTCCTCCCCTGAAGTCTGTCTCTCTGCCTCTCTCTCTCACACACGCTCTCCACCTGCCTTTTCTTCAGGAGCCTGCATTTGGTGCTTGCCAGAGGATGTGGTGAGGAGTCCTTCAATCTCCTTTTCTTACTGGGGAATCTCAGGGGTGGGGAAAGTGGGGGCTGGAGGGACCCCCCCATCCCTCAAAAGCTCCCCTCTTTTGGAACAAGGCCTTCAACCCCTGTCAGATGCAGCAGAAGCCAATCTACCTTCTCTTCCTTGCTGGAGAGGTAAAACTTGAACTTCAGCTTTCTTTGACTGGCTGTTGGGGGGTCAGATTCCCCCAGCACCCTGGGGTCTGCTGCTAAAGGCAGCTGGAACGTCGGGGCTGAGATGCTCTAGGGGCCCTTCCTCTTGCCCGATGACCTGCGCACCTCTGCCCAACAGCACGCTGCTCCAGGGCAGGGAGGCCATGGGGTGAAGCCACCTGGTTGGCTATACATTTCTGTGCCCGAGGCACAAGGCGAGGTGCGTCACGTGGCTGGCTGCCTCAGCCACCACTGCTTGCTGCCAGCCCATCCCTGACACAGTGAGGCCAGTACCTGTCAACTGGTCTCATTTTCCAACCTGTTTTCCAAGCACTGACACATGGCCAAGTTTCCCCCATGATCAGGAGGTTGGCTCAGTGCTTGGGTCTGCTCAGGGCCCCACAGCCTCTGCTGACATCTGCCCCCCAGCTGCATCCCCTCCCAGGCGGAACTGTCCTTCGGCCCCATTTTCAGCCCCTGACCGGCCCAGGCCTCCCTCACAGAAGCCAGGGGCTCTGGGCAGGGATGCGCCCTACAGAGCTGTCCACCCCCTGCTCGCCGTAGCAAGCCGCCCGACATCCCTCCCTGCCTCCTTGAGCTTGCATACATCCCAAGACAGAGAGCTCCTCCTCCCTTTCCAGGCAGCCAGCTAGTGTTTAGACAGTACCCTCTGAGAGAAGCACTTCTTTGTATTGAGCTTGAGTCCACACTTCCAGAAGCTTCTACCGCTCGGCAGCCCTTTCTCCCCCCTCCCAGAGAGGCCCAGTAGTCTCTGTTCCCATCCCAGCCTCCAGTCTTTCCGGTGGAGGAGGCCTGGGAGGCACCACGATTCGGGGGTGGGGAGGCTGCGGCCTGCTGCTGCGTCTTCAGCTGCCATTTCCATGAGCTTAGGGCTGGCCAGCGGGTTCTCCATGCACGGGATGAATCCCGTGACCCTTTAAGATGGTCTTCTCCCGTCAAGGCCCTGACAATCCCTCCACGTCCCACCCTGTGCCATAGACAGAGCTGCTGAGTCGGGGAAGGGCTGTTTAGACTACTGGCTCCGTGGAGCTGGGTGGAGAAGGGGAATTTTCTTCCAGAATACACAGGGGCTGTTTTTTCCCCGATCCTCAGGAGCAGAGGATATGGGGAGGGTGGGGAAGGCCACCGCACTGCCATGGTTTCTCCCGCCAAATTCCCTAGTCCTAGGAAAGATCCACAGGAAAACCCACAAGAATTTGAACGTCTGAGCTGGGGCTGTGATGGAAATGAAATTTTTAAAAAAGAAAGAAAAACAAAAACAGAAAAAGGGGAAAAAAAAGATTTAAAAAAACAACCCAAAGACCCCTACAGCCTTCAGCTGCCAGAAGGGCCCAAGTCAGCAGCCACGTCGGAGCAGGAAGGGATCTTTAGGCGCTTTGCAAGTCTCTGGGTCCCTGGGTCCCTGGGCCGGGGCGTCCCTGCAGCTCAAGTTCAGAGGCTTTGTGTCCTCAGAATAGCTTGCAATTCCAAACCATTCAGTAGGGAATCAGGCCCTGCCCCGCAAGGCCAGGCTGGGGTCCCTTCCTGTTAGCCCAGACGCCTGCCCATCCCCTCCTCCCAGAACAGGGCTAAGTCCTCTCCTGTCACTCAGAGGACTGCAGTTGCCTCCTGCCAGGTCCCTAGGTCTCCTCACCTCTAGACCTGCCCCTGATCCCACCCTCCAGGAGATGGCAGGGTGGGGCACAGAGCAGGGACAGACTCTGGAGAGGATCAAGGAGGGCTGGCCGCAGCTGCCTGCTGCTGGTTCCCCACTCCTTGGGTACCGGCCACCCTCCAGCTCCTTCCTACGTCATCTGATCGGCAGGTCCGGGGGATGGGGGCATTCACTGAGCTGGGGGTTTTGGAGGTGTGGGGGAGGACAGGCTGACAAATGTCATTTCAGACTCATTGAGTTTGAGGGGCATGAGAAGTGCAAAGACATTTGTAAGTGGACAGGGCAGGAAGGAGGCACAGAACCTTCCAGAAGGTCAAAGACAGACTGGAGGAAGGGTAGGTGGAAGGAGCAGGGCCCAGCATAATAATAGTGAACATGTACATAGTGTTTTTTACATGCCAGGTATTGTTCTAGGTATTTTATAGGAATTATTACCTCATTCCATCCTCATAGCAACCCAAGGAGGTAAGTGGTTTCATTATCCACATTAGGTGAGGGTAAGGAGGCACAGAGAGGTTAGGTAACCCGCCCAAAGTCACACAGCTGGGGCCGGATTCGAACCCATGAAACCTCCCTCTAACTACAGTTGTGAGTGTGGGAAACCGGAGACAGAGCCCCGCGCTGGGAGATGGGACGCTCAAGTCCCAGTTCTGTCCGGTCACCCAGGCCCCCCTTCGTCCTCCCGCGGAGAAACCGACTAGGGTAGGAGCGCCCTCTCCTGGAAGGCGCTCTCCCGGCCGCATCCTCCGCCCCGGGCGCGGGCGGGAGGATCGCGGGCGAGCGGGCTACTGAGCGCCAGCCCCGGCTCCGCCCCCTTCCTTGAGGTCAGCCTCCTGGGCGGAGCCGCGGCCCAGGGGAAAGGCGCATTGGGGGAGGGGTGGGCCGCGTCTCCGGGCCACTCCCGGGCCACTCCCGGGCCCCGGCGCAGGCGGGTGGGCGGGAGGAGCACCGGCTGGCACTTGATTGGCATCTGGGCCGGCCAGTCAGCCCGGGGCGTGGGGGCGGGGCGCGGCTCCGAGCGCGAAACATGGCCTGGCTGGGTGCTGGCGGCGGCGGCGGCTACGACGAGGAGGGCGACGATAGCGTGTTCAAGGCGGCGGTGGAGGTCTTCGCGAAGCTGAAGGTGCTGCGGGGCCGAGGAGCCGCCCCGGGGCGGCTGGGGCCGGGCGGCGGGGCGGGCAGGGCCTGCTGCGGAAGTCGGCGGCGCCGGGCGCACCGCCCCAGTCGCCGCTGCAGGCTGCGCCCTGTGTCCTGCTGCGCGGGAAGGCTTGTGGGGCGTCCGTCTCGGCTCCTTGGGCGGCCCCAGGCCTTCATTCTCGCTGTCTCCACGGCCCATGCCTGGTACTTCAGGCAGGCGCCGTGCGCGTACCGCACCTGAACTTCTGTCGCTGCAAGGCCCGGCCGGGCGCGCGGAGTGAGTGCAGGGGCGGGCGGCGGGGGTCGGGGGCCACAGGCCCGGGACTCGAGGAGCTCGCGGGGTCCGGGGGAGACAGATGGGCGGGGTCCATGCCTCCCCCTCCGTGTCAGCGGCCAATCCCCGTGACAGCGGTGGTGAGGAGGCCCGCCCCGCGAGGTCAGGCAGCGGTCCGGGGACCGCTACCCGCGCTCCCCTCCCCTCTCCCACCCCGTCCCGGCTCTCCCCTCTCCCACCCCGTCCCGGCTCTCCCCTTATCCCCTCTCCTCTCCCCCCCGCCCCGCGACACCTCCCTCCTGTCCGCGATCGGCCCCGTCGACCCTTTCCCGACCCTTTCCCTTTGCTCCCACAGCCTGGAGCCGGGATCGGAATCTCTCCGAAGCCCCTAGTTGCTACCAAGTCAAACTACCGCTTGCGCTCCGAGGGGGGCGTCCGTAAAGGAGGCGGAGTGGCGGGTGGCCGGAGCCGCGGATGAGGGGGAGTGAACTCTGGGCGCGATCGACAGCGCTGCCAGTGTGCCGGGCGCGCCCGGCGGGGGGTGGGGTGGGGTGTGTGTGACCCGCCTGGTGGGTGCTGGGCGGCCGGGAACGTGCGTGAACGGAGGTGCGCTGAGAGCGTGATTGCAGATGTGCGTTTCAGCCCTTCGCTGATGTTGGCTTTCTAAAGCTTCCTGGCTTTCCCTTTCCTTGCTTAGGACCTCAGCTGCCCCTTCCTCCAGGGTCTTTATATCACAGAACCAAAGACCATTCAGGAACTGCTGTGTAGCCCCTCGAAGTACCGCCTGGAAATCCTGGAGTGGATGTGTGCACGGTAACAGCCTGGTTTCTTCCTCCCCCACCCCTGGGGTACACGGGCACCACTCAACCCACGGGGGGAAGGTGGGGTTTGTTCTTTATCTGAGGAGCTGCCCTCCATCCCCGGTCACTGTGAGAGCCTCTGCTTAGATAAGAAGTGAAGCCATGCTCAGATCTGGGGAGAAAGTGCCCTGGGCAGTGCTTCAGCTCGTCTGTTTGCCGCCTCACAGAAGCTGAGCTTGGTTTCTGAGCGTTTTTTCTTGCTGTAACTACTAGTTTCAGAGCTGGCAGGGACCTGGGAAATGATGTACTTCAGTCCTTTCATTTTCAGACTGGGAAGCTGAGGGTCAGGCTGGAGTCGAGAACTGTCTCAGGTCTTGCCACCGAGGAGTGGCAGGCAGGGCCAAGACCCCATTTCCCAGTCCTTTGGGTCAAGGTGCAGCTGGGTGTGTGTGCCTGGCACCGTGCAAGGGAAGCAAAGCCTGCCCAGGTGTCTGCATGTCACACATACTCCTATACAGCCTTCAAAGACCCAGCTCACACGTCCTGTCTCCTTTTAAGAAGTCTCCAGTTCCCAGGGCAAAACGTATTCCTCCTTCCTCTGGACACCCACAGCCTTTTGAGCGCACCCCTGCCAGAGCCCTCAGCCTGTTGGTTGGGTCTTGGCCTGCTGTCCTGTCTGGCTCTGCAGAGCACTGGGAGCTGCTGGAGGGCAGGCACCAGGTGGGACCCCCACCCCGGCCATCAGCCCCAGGTCGCGGTGCAGCGTTGCACATACTTGAGACATGCTCCGGGCTGTGGGGTGACAAGCAGGCGCACAGACACATGCTTACCGGGCTGCCACTCCCGGTGCCTCAGACACGGATGGGTGTCCTCAAGGAGCTGGGACTTCAGTGGCCACAGAGGCTCAGGCACCGATCCCAGTGTTGGGTGCACCTCTGCGGTCTTGAGTGCTGTGGATGTTGGCAGGGAGGAGGTGGCATTTGATCTGGGAGGGAATGAGTCATGGCGGGCACTCGTTTCCACAGGAGCGGGGAGTCAAGGTGTGGGAGGGAGAGCCGGGCAGCAGTGGCCTGAATGGCAGCCCAGGGCAGCTCATGTGGAGCCTTCCAAGCCACGTGAAGGCCTTTGAACTTTATGCTCTGGGCAGGACGGGTACGGGACCAGGGGAGTGACATACTGAAACTGGCATTTTTGGCAGGGTGACTTGGGAGTCCTGTGGTGGATGGATTTGGAGGGGAGAGGCTGGAGGCAGGGAGACCAATACGGAGGCTGCTGCAACAGCCCTGGGAAAAGATGGCAGGAGCCTGGCTTGGAATGGCAATGGCTCTCATGACAGGCACTGTTGGCCCTGGAGGTACCAGCGTCTGGTCCAGGAACCTGGGAGGAGAGATAGTAGTGGGGATGGCCTGGGCTAGTTCGGGGATCTTGAACACGCTCCCAGGAGGAGGGAGGCCAGACTCAGGTCTTAGAGAGGCTCTCATGGGAGGGAGCCCAGAGTTGCCTGGCCCACGTGGAAGCTGGGGACTGGGTCCCTCTGCTGGCCAGAGGGGGCATGGGTGAGAGCCTCTGGCTGCAGTCCTCAAATGCTTTTAGTGCTTTTTTAAATACAAGAAACAGAATCCTTTTAAGAAGCAACCAGGGAATGTCCAGTTGCTTTTTATGATCCCAAGCTGGCAAAAGTGCCGTAGGCCTTTCGATGGCCAGAGGATTGCACAGAGTCCAGTTTCTCCCAATTTCCTGCTGGCTTCTTTGCACGTGACTTCACCACTTCAGCCTCCTTCAGGGCCACCTATTCACCCCTGTCTGGGCGGAACCTGGAAACTGCACGCAGCATTGGCTGGGGGGCTGGGCGTGGTGGCCCTTGGGGTCCTCTATGCCCAGCTGGCCCTCAGCACGGGCGGGGCAGAGCTGTGGGGCTCCTAGATTGCTGAGTTTAAGGCGCATGGTTTCCTTGGCTCCCGAAGAGCTGTACTTGAGTTCAGGGCCTTGAGCACCGTTAGTTTCTGCCCTGCTCCCTGCTGCTTCAGGAAAATCAACTTTAATGAAAGCCCTTTCTGAGTGAGGTCGCTTAGGCTTTCGGGGATTTATTCTTTAGCGTGTTGAAGTGGTTTGCTGAGGTCCAGCCTGACGGATCACTGAGTGCTCTCTGCTCTCTGGTGCTTTGTGAGTGGGAATGTTGCCTGGCAGCCAGGCCCAGGGCCAGCCTCCCAGCTTTTCACACGGCGGGGGCTCCTCCTCCCGCCCCTTCTGGCCCAGCCCTCTTTGGCAGAACGGGTGGCTGCCCCGCCCCCTCTTCCCTGCAGTCCTGCAAGGGAAGGGGGGCTGGTGCCTCAGGTCGGGTCAGGGTGGCTCCACTAGCTGCCAGGGCCCCAGCATAGTTGGGGCAGGTGTGACCTGGGATGCAGGCGTTTGGAGGCATGGCCCCAGGGAAGCAGCAGTGAGCCTTTTCCACCGAACACCAAACACCAACCCTGCCCTCTCCCACCATGATGAGTGAGTCAGCAGGTCGCTGGGGCTGAGGCTTGGTCCCCCACACTGCCATAGCAGGGCGGGGTCCTGGCCCCAGTCATCCTGGGGCTCCCTGGCAAGCAGCTGCAGCGAAGTTCCCATGGCCTCGGTGCTGTGCCAGGCCTGGAGCTTGGGGCTGGGACGCGGTGCTCAGACTGTGCCCCTCTCGTTGAAGAGACCCAGTGAGAGACCTGTGCTGTGTGTTGCTTGTGACGCCTGCCGGTATATTGCACCCCTTACTGCCTTTGGATGTGGTCTGTGTCTGGAAATGGTTCTGCCCATCAGCTTGGCATCTTAAGGCAAGACGCTTACAGGTGGCCACCGTCCCGTTTATCTGTGTGGTATCATCAAGGCTGGGGCTCCACCAAGCCAAGGGGGACAGCTGGGATTGCTGTGACCCCAGAGCCCATGCTAGGAGCCCTCGAATGGCTCAAAGCTGTGACCTGGGGTAGCACCATCTCCTGTTGACTATGTTAGTTTAAAAACATTCCCTCTGTTGAAAGAGCTAAGCACGGGCATTTACTAATGGCAGATTGTTCTGTGACAAGGGGCTGTGGTCATCCATTCGTTAATGCCCACTGGCCACCATTTCAGTGCTGGCTGCCATGTTAGGGCCTAGAAATAACAGAACAGAAAGTCAGCTCCTGGCCTCGGTGAGCCTGAAGTCTGGGAGGTGAGAGCGCAGTGGAAAGACAGCTCCCAGGCCCCGCAGTGACGGAGGGATGCCAAGCTGGCTGCAGGCATGTCCAGCCCGCCCCTGGCTTCCCTGGGGCGGTGATGTCAGCCGTGGCGTGGGCTTCATGGGATGAGCTGGAGCCAGCTCGGTGTGCTTGGCTTGGGCGGGAAGAAAGCGCTGCAGGCGGAGAAGGGCAGACACACACGTAGCGGTGCGAGAGGGGGCCCAAGCCAGGCCTGCAAGGACGCCAGAGCAGGGAGGGCCTTTTCGGACGTCCTCCAAACAGACCTGCGCCATGATTTCAAGAAAAGCCAGCCCCTGGGTTCCTCCTGATAGAGAGCTTAGCGCTCTGAGGAATTCAGTGTTCTCTCTTGGGCAGTCATTTCATCTCTTTTATTGTGAGAATTTTAATTTCAGTATTCAAATTCACATTTCTGAGGTAAACTTTCAGAAATATTTTGGTTTTTTGTTTCCCTGATAATTTATGGAGTTGAAGTCACATAAGGTTACCCATTTGAAGGTGAGTGTTCCAGTGGCATTTAGCGCCTAGGCACAAAGCTTCGCTTTTGAGAGCATGTGTAAGGGGGGGTGTGAGGGGCCCCTGCAGCCCACTCGGGCCTGACTGGTCTTGCTCTTTCCCTGCAGGGTCTGTCCCTCCTGGCAAGACAGGTTCAGCTCACCTAAGGGGGCCTCAGCCGAGGTGAAGATCCAAGGTGGGTCTCCGCTGGGGGAGTCTGGTGCTGAACGGTGGATTCGGGGCCATTCTCACCGACGCCACCGGGGGTCCGTCCACGTTGCGCCGGTGTGTGTGCGTGCACGCCACACGAGGCACTCCTGGGGGCACGCTGGGCAGCTCTCTGTGGGTCTGTGGGCCTTATCTTGGAACTGCTTCTTTTTGATCCTTTTTTGGCAGAAACTGTCCTTAACCCGGCAATGAACGTTAGGTAAAGGGGAGCGTACTGCAGTCCTCAAGATGGTGGCTGGCTCTTCGCCCACACAGCAGTGTTTCCAAAGGTCCATCCTTCCACGGGCCTGTATTCCCACCCCCCGCAACCCCAGGGTGGGTGAGCTGGACCCCAGATTCCTGATCCGTGCCGCTGCTGGCACTGCCAAGTTAGTTATCTGGGGACAGTTGTCCCCGAGGCTGAAATGGGCCAGAAGAACAGGGGTTGTGTCCTGGAGCCTGCGGGGCTGGCCTGGGGGCCGGCCTGGGCTGCACAGAGGCGCTGCCCTTCCCCCTAGCGCTGTCATGTCCGGCACTTTCCTCCTGATGGGACCGTGCTGAGGCTGGGCGAGCCTGGTCATCAAGCCACACCTGAATCCTCTAACACACGTGCGCGCACAGGTGCCGACCCTGGCCCTTGCCGCTCCCGGCCTCAGTTTCCTCTTCTGTAAAGCGTGGTGCTCAGCCTTGCCGCCCCATGGGAGTGCGCTGAGTGCAGAACGCTTGTGAAAGAGTGTAATTGGGAGAAACCGGGACAGGTAGGGGGTTAGAAGTCACAGCTTCACGTGGCAGGTATTTATGGAGCACCCACTATGCGCCCGGCACTGTTGTAGGTGCTGGCGCTGCAGCAGTGAATCAGTCGTGCTGCTGTCACGGAGCTCGCTTGCTAGCTGGGAGAGACAGGCGACGCGCAGAAGGCGGCAGACTTCTCAGTGTATCAGATGGTGAGAAGCGCCGTAAGCAAGCCAGGTGAAGGCAAGGTGGTGCTCGGGTGGGTTGGGAGAGGGGTGGAGCTGTTGACACAAGATGGCTGGGGAAGGCCTCTGTTTAAAAAAACAGAGCCGTGCAGGAAGGGAGGAAGTGAGCCAGGCAGGTATCAGGAAGATTAGTGTTCAGGGCAAGAGAACAGCGAGCGCAAGGGGCCTGAGGTAGGCTTGTGTGTGGCTGGCAGCTTGGAGGAACAGCCAGCAGGCCGGGGTGGCTGACGTAGAGTGTAGAGTGAGGGCAAGGGGTGGGATGAGGTCAGAGGGGCCACGGGGCCAGATCAGGCCAGGCCTTGTGGGCCGCAGAAGGATGTTGGCCTTTATTCTGAGGAGGGCTGCAGCCTGCCTTTGGGTTTAACAGGGCACGGGTCCAGCCACGCTGAGACTCGGATGTGGGCTAAGTGAGAGGGGGGCCAGGGGGTCCGCAAGGATTTGGGGTGAAGGGATGTGGCCTGAGCCCGTGCGCTTGGGGGTATAACTGGCATTTGTACCGTGTCTCCAGGATGACTGATGCTTTCACATAGATGCTCTGCTTGCTTCTAGCGCCAAACCTTCCAAAGCAGATGCGTGTTCTGCCACTGAGGCATATGAGGGCGGGAGCTGTGAGGGGTAAGGGCATTGCTGCAGGGCTGGGGGGAGGGGGTATGGAGCTAGCATTGGCCCCAGGCTTTCTGGCTCCAGGTCCTGGCCTTTCTTTGTACACCAGATGGTTACTCAGAAAATGCCCAGGGCTCCCTGGAAGACGTGGCCGAGCATTCCTTGCACCACACAGGGACTCAGTTTCCCAATCTGTGAAATGAAAGAGTTGCCACCTCCTAGGGTTGCCAGCAAAATGAAGGGACATGATGGTATGAAAGGTGTGTAGGAGATTGACAAATGTGAGACGGTTCCTTTTGCTTTGGCTTGGCGAGGTCTCTGAAACGGTGGCACACAGCATGTTTGGAAGGTTCCCTGGCCTCTGTGGGCTCCTCAGGCAGCTGGCTGGCTTCTGCTAGAAGCAAGAGTTCCCTATATGGAAGAGCATTGAATGCGACCTCTTATTTCAGGTGAGGAAACTGGCCCCCTGAGAAGGGCAGTGACTGGGTATAGGTCACACAGCAAGAGGCACTCCTGGCACCTGCGGTGTCCGCCACCTGTGTCCTCGCTTTACCTGGGTCTTCCAGGCGCAGCCCGGCCTCACGGGTGCTGGGCCTGCTGGCGCTAGAGCAGGAGCACCCTTACCAGGGAAGCGCTCGGCACCCTGCATGGGTGTGTGGTGTCCTTGCCTGTTTGGGTGGGTGTCTGCGGTAACTGGATCCTTGTGTTCCAACAGAGATGGTGAAACTGGGCCATGAGCTGATGTTGTGTGGGCTGGATGACCACGAGCTCCTGAAGGTAAGAGAAGGCCCTCTGTCCCCATGGGCCGGGGGCCTCGGTGACGCTGAGGTGGGCATGGGAGGGCTTTCTTCCCTCAGGCCCAGGAGCTAGCACCCACAGTCCCCGCTTCTCAGCCCCCTGGGGCAGGAACCCATAGGATTCCTTTGGGTAGACCCCAGCCATCCCTAGGGCCGAGAGGGGTGGGTGGCTGAGGAGGCCGAGAAGGATCTTTGGCTTCTGATGACCAAAGGGACAGAGAGCACATCCTGTCCTTGGTGGATGACTTCATACACACCGACGCCATGGTAAGTACTTTACATGCCAGTAATTGTCACACCCACACTTGGCAGGAGGTACTGGTCTTAGCCCCATCTCATGGGGAAGGTGACAGACAAGTCTCTCAAGGTTACCCAGTGACAGAGCCTGGCCTCAAACCCAGGCTTCTGGCTCCTGAGCCCATGCACTTTCCCCCATGTGCTGCCCACCCGTGGGTTTCCATGCAGAGGCAGGCCTAATCCACCCCCATATCAGTCAAAGAAACCCTGCCACCTACCCTTAAAACTTAATATTTGAAAGAATTATTTTCACATTTTGGCTATTACAAACAACGCTGTGACTGTTCTTTATACGTTTTTGACAGAAGACATGTTTTCAGTTCTCTTGGGTATATAGCTAGGAGCGGAATTGTTTAACTTTTTGAATTTTTCGAATATGTTTAACTTTTTGAGAAACCGCCAAACTGTTTTCCAAAGTGGCTGCGCCACTTTACATCCTCACCAGCAATTGTAGGAGGGTTCCAGTTTCTCCACATCCTCACCAACACTTGTCATTGTAGCACTTGTTATTATCTTTTTGATACCAGCCATCCTGGTGGGTGTGAAGGGCTATCTCATTGCGGTTTTGATTTGCATTTCCCTGATGACTAATGATGTTGAACATCTTTTCATGTGCTTATTAGCCATTTATATATCTTTTTTGGAGAAAAGTCTCTATTCACTTCTTTTGCCCACTTTTTAATTGGGTTATTTGTCTTTTTATTATTGAGTTGTAAGAATTCTTTATATATCCTGGATATAAGTCACATCAAATACTTGATTTACAAATATTTTCTCCCATTCTGTGGATTGTCTTTTCACTTTCTCGATGTGTCCTTTGGAGCACAAAAGTTTTTAGCATTGTTGAAATTCCAATTTATCTATTTTTCTTTTGTTGCTTGTGCTTTTGGTTTCATATATAAGAATCTATTGCCAAATCTAGTCATTAAGATTGACACCTGTGTTTTCTTCTAAGAGTTTTATAGTTTTAGCTCTTATATTTAGGTCTTTGACCCATTCTGAGTTAGACTTATGTGTGGTGTAAGGTATGTATCCAACTTCATTCTTTTGCATGTGGCTGTCCAGTTTTCCCAGCACCATTGAAAAGACCTTGGTGGCATCCTTGTGGAAAATCAATTAACGTAGAAGTGAGGGTTTATTTCTGGATTCTCCATTCTATTCCATTGATTTATATGTCAGTACCACACTGCCTTGATTACTGCACCTTTGTAGTAAATTGTGACATGTGAATCCTCCAACTTTGCTCTTTTTTAAGGTTGTTTTGGCTATTAGGGGTCCCTTGAATTTGCATATGAACTTTAGAATCAGCTTGTCAGTTTGTGCAAAAAATCCAATTGGGATTTTGATGAAGATTGTGTTGAATCTGTAGATCACTTTGGCAAGTATTGCCATCAACCATATTAAGTCTTTCTATCCTTGAGCATGGGCTGTCTTTCCACGTATTTAGGTTTTCTTTAATTTTTCTTAAGAGATGTTTTGTAGCTTTCAGTGTACAGGCTGTGAGGGGCACTTACCCTTTCCTGGGCTTGGGGGGGTCTCCTGGAGCCGGGTCTGCTGAGGAGGGGACGGCACGCAGCCCTGGCCGCTGGTCAAGGCTTTGTGAGATCCTGAGTGGCACTTGGTTTCATGTTTCGGCCCAGGCTTTCCGCTGTCTAGACAGTGTCCCACCTCCCACCTCCTATTCCCAGGCTGCCCCTCAGGTGTATCATTCAGGCTCAGTGTTGTTTGGGCAGGTTGGGAGAATGACTCAACAAGAGGTAGTGATGAGCAGCCAGTGGCAGGCCGAGGGCAAGGAGATGGAGATGCCAGAAGCTTCCAGAGGCACTGGTCCTGTCAACGTGGCTACGCAGCCGAGAGCCAGGCTTGCCGGGGGTGCCAGGCAGCCTCAGCCATGAGACTCGTGAACGGGGAACTGAGCTGCAAACATGATAGCAGAATGTGGCCCTGTCCCCAGATCTGCTCCCCACACGGGGCTGCCCGGCCTGAGATGCCACTAGGAGCCTCTCAGCCCTCTCCCTCTCAGCCCACTTTATTTATTTATTTATTTATTTATTTATTTATTTTAAACATCTTTATTGGAGTATAATTGCTTTACAGTGGTGTGTTAGTTTCTGCTTTATAACAAAGTGAATCAGCTATACATATACATATATCCCCACATCTCCTCCCTCTTGCGTCTCCCTCCCACCCTCCCTATCCCATCCCTCTAGGTGGTCACAAAGCACCGAACTCTCAGCCCACTTTAAATGCAGGTGCTTCTTGGAGGGCTTTATACTAAGTCACCAGTGGCGCTGGCTGAGCGCATCACTCTGGTGCGTTCCTCAGAATAGCGGTGTGTCAGGGCAGGCCAGTGAGGAGCTCGAGCGGAGAGCCGGGCCCAGCTTGCCTCCCAGCATCCTTGCTTGCGCAGGGCTCTCTGGAGCAGGCTGGGCCTCTCAGGTTGTATTTACATCATGGGGATCATCCGCGAGCCTCCTCCCCTTTCTGGAAGGAGGAAGGAGTTGAGCTCCTGGCCGGACAGCTCCCTGCTGGGAGACCCGGCCGCCTTTGGGGTAGGGGCTGAGTCAGCTGCCGCTTGGGAAGCCTGGCTGTAAGGCCTGGCTGCTTGCCGCCCCTTGGGGACGAGTCCTTGTTCCCCGCAAGGAGTGGATTCGGCACAGGCCACAGCCACGGCCTGTCTTGCTGTGCCAGGGGCCCCAAGCCAGTCCACGACGCTGCTGGGTAGGGGGCAGGTTGCTAGTGGCCCGGCGGGGCCAGCTGCGGGCTGGGGGCACGTGGCATGCCTGGCTAGTGAGTGCATGTGGCCTTCCCTGCCCAGGGCCGGGCCTGTGCCCAGAAGCAGCTGCGCTTCATGGACCAGCTGCTGGACGTGGTCCGGAGCCTGACTGTCAGAGGCTCCAGCTGCCTCAGGTAAAGGCTCGGGACGGGCCCTCCCTGGAACGGCCGGTGGGTGCCCTTGGTCCTCCATCTGGAGCTGGCGGGGCTAGGGGCCCAGCCCCGGGCACATCTCCGGCTGGGGCTCCGCTCCCCGCTCCCGTAGAGGCGGCTGCTCCCTGGCCCGGGAGCTGTGGGCCGCAAGCCTAGGCAGGAAGCCCCACCCCACGCCGGGGTGCCGCCCGAGGTGCCAGGCTGTCGGCATGAAGGTGTGGTGCGGGCCTCGGAGAACAGGGGCTGCCCCCGGCGGAGGGCGGGCACCCGCGGTGTCTCCGCACGTGGGTGGGCTCTCGGAGACCAGAGGAGATGCCTTCTCCTGGCCTGTGCGCCCGGTCTCGTCTGGCCTCTTGGGTCTCTGGCCGGTGATGGCGCGGCCGTGGGGCTGCCTTTGCAGCGTGAAGGAGCACTTCGAGGACACCAGGGAGAAGAATGAGGTGCTGCTGGGGGAGTTCTTCTTGAGCCCCCGCCTGCGGACGCTCCTGAGCCCCGAGCGTGACGCGTGGCCCCTGGGCGTGCAGCCACCTCTCGACAAGCAGAGCAACGCCTGGCAGAGGTACACGCCCTGCTCCGTCTGTTACCTGGGACAGAGCCTTCTGTGCGTGGCCCACAGGTGCCCCAGTGCCCGTGATGGCACAGGGCAGAAGTGTGCCCCCTTCTCTCCCTGCAGGGCCAGCCCCTCCATCGAGTCAGAGGAGGACACGGTGGCAGAGCTGGCCAGGCAGCTGCAGGAGAGCGCCTCGAAGCTGCAGTCGCTCAGGGTGGAGGTGAGGTGCCGGCCGTAGGGGCGGCAGGGGCCCCGCTACGTGTCCTAAGGCGAGGCACGTCGCCCACCCCAGCCTCAGACACCCCGTCTTTACGATGAGTGTGTCGGGAGGCCTGAGCGAGCTGGTGGGTGCCCACCAGCTTCTAGAACGTGATGGGTGCTCAGGCTCCGTGAGGGCAGGAGTGGGGAGGCTTTTTGAGGAGTGGACAGGACCGTCCTCGGGTGGGCTTTCGGCATGTGACCCTCCCCGCAGCCCTGGGCCCAGCCTCATTACTGAGGTCGTGAGGTGGACGTTGAGGCCCATGCAGGCCTCTGGTCTTCTGTCTGCCTCCCAGTCTGCGGAAGCATGGAGTGGGCGGCAGGCCCCGCCCACAAAGGGGGTTAGGGACCTGGCGCCCCGTGACAGGCAGGGCAGCCTCAAGGGACCCTCCGCCTCTGGCTTTGCAGTACTTTGCGCAGCACAAGCAAGGAGCCGCTGTGGGCGGGGCCGACGCCAGCACCCTAGACCAGAAGCTGCGCCTGGTCATCTCTGACTTCCGGCAGCTCATCGTGGCTTTCCTGCAAGTCTATGACGATGAGCTGGGAGAGTGCTGCCAGCGCCCAGGCCCCAACCCCCGCCCGTGCGGCCCCATCGTCCAGGCCGTGTACCAGACTCTGACCTCATGCAGCCAAGTAAGCGTCACCCTCACCCCTCCCTCTCCCTCCCAGGTGCCGCTCTAGCCCCCAGTGAGGGACCTCAGGGCTTGGACAGGCTTGGACTCCCTGCGAGTGGGTGGCACGCTGAGCTCTGGGCTCCGGGCCCCCAGGCCTCAGTCTGGGGCTTTGGGCGGGTTGGGGCAGGCACTTCTCGCGGTGCCATGGAGGGGATGAGGGCTGATGGGGATGTCCCCCTGTGGGTCCCCCTGCACTTCAGGAGGGTGCCAACTGAGCCAAGACCCCGGGTGCAGAAGAGGCTTGTGCACGGCCTGCACTGGGTCCCAGCTGAACATGGGAGGCCCTCGCCCCGCCTCCAGCTTCTGTCCCTGTACTGGCCTCGCTCTGCCTTCACAAAACTCCCAAATGTATCACAGCCTGTTCATTCTTGTGTGGCCAAGAACTATGCCAGACAGATAGACAGATGTTTGCCTGTCTGTGCCCTTGACCCGGTTCAGATAGATGAGAAAAAGTGGCCTCACGCTGCTGCGCTGACTACATCAGTATTGACTCAGGTCCCCAGAGGCTGGCCTGGAATGCTAGGTTTGGTTATGATTGTGAGTACAGTTGCCATGCATGGAACTCTGGCATTGGCTCAGGGCTTCCATGATGCTGGCCTTGGTTTTTTAACAAAAAAGCTCCTAGACTTCCAAACCTCTGACCAGCTTGTCCTTTGCGATTCTACCAACAGGCTGAGTTAGGGCACAGTCCTCTCCCATCAGAAATGCCCTTTTACCTTGGGACAGTGTTCTTCCCACCGTGACCCTGGCTTTGCGTGGCCTCAGTGTGGGATGGGGTCCATGATAGCGTGGCGTCCCCGCCGGGCCAGTGGGGAGGGAGTTAGGCTGGGGAGCTCTGATGGGTGATATTTGGCATCAACCTGGGTGGGAAGCAGGACACGCCTTCTGTGGGTCAGACCACCAGCACTCAAGCCCACAAGTCCCCTCCCTCCCTCCCTCCCAGCTGTTGAAAGCGGTCGTGGAGGTCACTGACACCTCGGTGAAAGCCGTGCAGATGGCGAAGCAGCAGCAGGGCAAGCAGATCTGTTGGGGCAGCGACAATTCCGTGATGAGTCTAGGTATGTGGTCACCACCTCTCTGTGGCTGTGGCCACCCGTTTGGTGGTCAGGGGCAGGGCCTTCGCGGTACACCTTGGCTTAGCGCCTGCCGCCTTCTGTGCTTGACCCGCATCTGGGGACTGGCCCCTTACTTTTTTCCTTCTTTTTCCAATGCTTAAGGTTTTCCTTCCCTTGAAAACGCTTCTGACAGATTATAAAATAAAAACATTAATTGTAGGAAATTGGGATAATGTGAAGACGTGCAGAGGTAAACTAAAAACGTTGCATAATGTGGTGGTCCAGAGATGGTCGGTGTTAATATTTTGGTCTATTTCCCTCTATTCCATTTCCTCTCATCATTTTTTATTTCTTTGTGCAAGGTGAGTAGAATTACAACATGTGTACACTATTATATTCTTTCCCTTGGATCTCATTTTAAGCGTTTCCCCATGTTCTCGAAGTCACATTTTTAATCATCAAACACTTCCTTTCAGGCATTTGCTATAATTTACTTAACATTTTCTACTACTGACCCTGTAGGTCATTTTCAGTTTTATACACATGATGCTGTCGCAGGATTTACAATAGTGACAAATGGAAACAATCCGAGGTTTTACCCTTGGGTAATGCTTGGGTAAATAGTGGTATATGAATATGGTGGGACAGTATTTGTTGTTTCAAAACTTGGTTACAGTGACATGAGCAAATGTGTATCGTGTAATGTTAAAAGGAAAATGCAGGTTAAAAACGAAATATACAGTATGATTTCACTTATCTAAAGGGAAAAAAATGTAGAAGAATCCCTTGTAGGAGTTCAGCTAGAACATGGACGTTGGTTTGCTCTGTGTTGGAATCAGAGGTGTTTTAGTTCATTTACTCTTTCTTCGTCCTGCTCTGCAGCCTTCACATATTCCCCAGTGAACATGTATCACGCAGAGGATTTCTCCCCTGATTGTCAATGTTTAAAAAAGGTTGCAGTGAACATGTTTCGACATTTGTGCTTCCGTCCTGAGGCGGGGTTCCCGCCGTCGTGTCGGTGAGGCCAGGCTTCTCACTGTTGTGAGGCCAGCGGTCTCCATCTGACTGATCCTCGTCAGCGCTGGCTTTGAACCTTCCAACCTTTCTGCTGTTGGAAAGGGGCAAAGTTGTATCTGAATTTAATTTTAAACTTTTTTTCTGAGTAAGTCTATTTTTCTTATGTAAAAAAACACTCAGAAAAGGTTTTTGTTGTTGTTGTTCTTTTGTGATAAGAAAAATAGCCTTTTCTCTCTCTGAGTCTTAGAGAAAAGTGAAAAGTTGGATATTTCCCCTTCAATCCAGTTCCAATGACTTTAAAGCCAGTACTTGTGTAACCACAACCCCGGCTAAGAAACAGAACACGCCTCGCACGCTAGAGACTCGCACCGCCTCTGCCTGCCCGCAGCGAAGCGCTGTCCTCGCCCGCGGAGAATCCTCTCCCTGTGCTCCCACCGCCCACATGGGCGTCTGTGATCTGCTGACATCCGTCAGCACGTAGCTGAGGCCCTTGCACGGTCCCCTCTCTCTTCCACTCTCCCACCTCTCTTGCCCTTTGGCTTCTGGCAGTCTGATGATAGTGTGTCTTGGTGAGGGTCGCTTTGCGTTTCTCTCATTTGGAGTTTTTTGAGCTCCTTGGGTATGTAGCTTCATGTTTCTCGTCCACACTCGGCCAGGTGGCTGGCGACCCTTCCTCCGCACTTCCTGTTGCTCCCACCCTCTTAGAGGCTGAGCAGAGGCGCCGGCTCAGGGCCTTCTCAGGTCTCTCCTGGGTGCCCGCGCCACCCCGGGCGTGCGCGTGGCCTTCTAGATTCCCAGGACTGTCAGAGCTCTGCAGAGCCCTCGTGGGCATCTCATTTCCCATCCTCTCCTTCTGCGCCTTCTGGTTGGTCTACTGTTTGCCCCAACTCTCCTCCACCGCCTGAGGCAGCGGCGACTCCAGCATTTGCCTGTCAGTCCCCCCCCACCCAATGCACCCCCAAGGACTGGCTTCAGGCCACATAGCCCCAAGCCCTCCCTTGGGGAGCTGTCTGCGTGAACTCGCTGGGCTTCTCGCCGCTCTTGGCCTCGCACACACACTCGCCACTTGTATCCCTGGGCACCCAGGAGTGCCTCTCCTTTCTGACTGAACTGCAGCAGAAGCCTCCATTTAAACATCCATCCTAACGTTTATCCTCGTCGCCCCTGTTGCTGTGACTCTCACCCCTGTGCTTGCAGCCCATGCCCTCATTAGTATATGAATGACCACGAGTGCTCTCCACGGCGTGCCACCTGCCCCGTGCTCACAGGACAGCGGCAGCCTTCGCCTTTCCCGTCTAAGCTGTGTGAACCCCTCCGCTTCCCCTCTGTGTTGTGCCTGCAGAGAAGTGTCTGCTTGCCCTGGATTCCAGAGAGTCTTGAGGGCAAGCGCCTCACCAAAGGGGGCAGCGCCCTTTTCCCGTCCAGCCCTCCAGCCCAGCTGTGGTCAGTGTCGCTTCCTCATTTTGTTTGAGACTCGTTCTTGGGCTATAGACACAGCAGAGAAATGATCCCTGGCAACTCCACACCAGGGGCCAGTTGGAAGGGCCTTGGCGTTTCCCTTGTGTCTACCTGAGAGAGTAAGGGCCTTGGTCTCTGCGACCTCGGGCCTGCCACTGTGGGAGGTCCGTGTGTCTGTGCTACTTCACCTCCCGGTATAAGAAGCTAGGCCACCGATCTGGGTGCCAGTAGCCAGGCTATGTTGGTCGCACGTCCCCATGCCTGAAGTGAGGGGCTTGAGTGAGGGGACCGGGTGCGCCTGCAGGGCTGCCGCCCAGAGCCGTGGCCTCGAGTGTGTGGGCGGGGCCTTGGCGATGTGGGTGGGCAGCTGGTCCCATCGTCATTCATCAGTCACCCGTCATTCATCAGTCACCGGGTCGACTGGGCGGACCCAAAGCCCCTTCTGCCTCCCAGGCCATCAAAATATCAATGCATTTTGAAAACAAACAGGTTTCTGGAAGCAGGAAAGTCCATGGAGGCAATTCGCTGGATGCGGTGGGGGGAGAAAGCTGCAACCAAGAGGACAGCCCGAAGGAGCAGTGCGGGGGCCAGGCTGCCTGGTGGAACCACCATAGTCCCAGGGCTGTGTGGCCGGCAGTCCCAGGGAGGGGACAGTGGCAGGTGGGCTGGAAGCAGAGGGCGTAAGCAGAGCAGGTCTGTACAGATTGGCGCTCCCAGGGAGGCTAGCCTGCTCTTCTGTGAGGAAAATGATTGACATGAATGGCAAGCTCGGGCTCCTGACACGGCTGGTGGCCAGGTGAAACCCACCTCTTTCTGGCCTCTGAGGGTCCATGGCGTGAGGGCTGGTCCCTGCCTGCTCCTGCTGCCCAGGCCTCCTCTCCCCAGCCTGGACCAACACCACAGAAGAGAGAAGAAAGGCCTGGAAAAGTAGGCCTAATGGGTCATTCAGATAAGAACTTTCCAACCAAGTTGAATTAACATAGTATCTTGTCCAAACATACCTAGGAAACTAGGAAGAACCAACAAGGGGAAACGCAAGCAGACAGTCTTAGGAGTTAAGAATGGTTGTCAGAGTGTTCAGGAAAACCATGCAAAGAGTAGAAAACGGATGAGGCAACAAATCTTGCGAATAGAGAGAAAAGGGGCAGATAAACAAAACGAGGACAAAGAAAAGCAGCACAGAGGCCTGATGCAGAGGAAGGAAGGGAGGAGGGGGACGGAGGTCGCAGAGCTGAGGGCTGAGTACAGAGAAGATGGACCCCGAAGACGCATCCCCAGGCCTAGTCTCCTGCAATCTGGAGTAGCAGGGACGCAGCAGCAGGGCCCAGGCTTCCAGAGACAACAGGACCCAGCCAAGCCCTGAGCCAAGAGAAGGCAAGGCAGCAACGAGGGCCTGGAACAAAGGAGAGACGTGTGAGCCGAGGACGCGCCCAGGGTCAGGGGAGCCCCACGAGCAGAGCGGGGCTGGGGCATCTAGAGGTTGGGAAAACCTGAGGATTTAGTAAAGGCAAATGACACCCCCAAATCCTATCTGCGGAGAGATGTGATCGTCCCCAGAGGGAGTGTCGATGGTGAGTAGGGAGGGTGGCTGAGGCCCACCGCGTGATTCCTGACTTCAGAGTCACCCTCGGGGTGGGCGCGACCAAATGCCAGTTGCTGACGTTGCCGTGTGGGAGGGCAGAGGTCGGGTGGGCACCGGTTGCTGGGCTGCCTAAAATCCACACAGCATCAAGATCAGAACAGCCTCTCGCTCCTGGGCTCTGGGGAGAGGGCTGGGCAGGGACGTGGCCAAGCGAGTGGACCCCGGCCGGCGCTCGGCCTGGCGCCCACGGGGGCTTCCAGCCATGCTCACCAGCCCCTGGCCCCCTTCACAGCTCCTGGCTTGGGGGGGGGGGGGCTGGGGCCTGAGGAAGGCCAGTGGAGAGACGGGCTGGGAAGCGCTGGATTGACTTTGCTGTTTTCTTTTCTCTGCAGCCATCAGAATGGAAGGGGTAACCTGGAAATACAAGGTCTTCAGCAACGGCCTGCCCAATGGCCTGCAGTAGCCCGCATGTTCCCGGGGCTGCCCTCCGCATGCTCCGTGCCTTCAGCGACTGGGGTGGGGTGTGACGAGGGGCCGAGGGTGGGGCGGGGCCGTGTGAGCTGGGGACAAAAGAAAGCTCAGGTTCTAACAAGTTGCCGCCAGCCTACTTTTTTTTTTTTGTAACATCTTTCTTGAAGTATAATTGCTTTACAATGGTGTGTTAGTTTCTGTTGCATCACAAAGTGAATCCTGGCCCTCATCTGTGCGGCCTGGGCTGCTTAGTTGTCTGCCCCATCCTGCCTGTCCCTCGAGCCGCCGCCACTGCCTGTTAAGCTCGGCGATGCCTCGTCACCGCCTCTGGCTGAATGCCGCCTGAGCTCCCCGCCCGGCCCCTGCCCTGCTCCGCTGCCTGCCCTGGGGCCGGCCTTGCGGATGCCCGGTGAGGTCTCCTTGCTGCCCCACGGCCTGGCTGCCGGCACCCACTGCGTCTGCATCGCGGCCACTGGAACGGGTGCTTCCTCCTTCCTCCCCGGGTCACCCGGCACTGGCCTGGGGGATTTCTGCCAGTGGCCTGGCTGGCTGGCCAGGAAGCTGTTCTCTGTATCTCCGTGAGCAGGGCGCCCTTCACAGCCACCTCCCTCCCTTCCGGCGCGGGAGTGGGCACAGCTCGTGGGGCCCCGCCTCCCTCAGCCCGGCGTCAGGCGGAGGGGTGGGGCCTCCCTCAGCGCTTGGTCGCCCGCCTCGCTTGTGCCCACGCTCTCCTGCCGCTGCATCCGCACCTTCGTTTCCCCAAGGCCCCTGTGGCTGCTGCAGACAAGGAGGCTCCAGGGCCTGGGCGCCGGCCCCCCCCCCCCCCGCCTGGGCTGCCGGAGCCCCCGGGCCTGGTCCCCTGCCTGCCTGGGGCATCCCCCAGATGGCTGCCGCGGGAGGTGGGAGGGCGGGCAGGCCCCCGGGCGCCACAGTCCAGGTTCACTGACAGCTCTACAGACCAGGGGCCTCTGGAGGATCTGCGGCAGGAGACTGGGCCTGTGAGCGCCCACGGCCAAGTGCTGGCATGTCCTGCCCCGGGAGGAGGTCCTGGGGATGATGTCACCCGCTTCCTGGATCACGGAGGGCCTTCCCATTCCCCTCCTGTGCTGACTGTGCCCTTCACCCTTGACTGAGCCATTCGGGCTGGGAAAGCCCCGAGCCTGGGGCCTGAGGGGCTGGGGCTGTGGGCGCCTCCGGGCCGCCCCCGCCCCCGCGCTCACAGGGCTCGGTGGAGGGCTGCTCCGCCTGCCTTTTTCCCTTGCTCCTTCCCTGGCAGCCTCCGCTAAAGGCTCCTGAGAAGTTCTGGGTCGTTATATCCCATTGCTGGTGGAGGGCGAGCCCGCACCAAGGCCTGCCCTTACAGCCCACTTCAGCTTCACGAGGGGCGGCCAGCTCCCCAGTGGCGGGGGGAGCTGTGCCTTGGAGATGCCCCTGAGGGAGATGCCCCAGCCTGGGGCTGGGTGTTGAACCTAAGTCAGACTGGGAGGCAGGGCTGGGCGGAGGGCTCGGGCTTCCTCCTCGCGCCTGTGACAACACGTTCCTTCGGCCTGGGCTGCGCTGCTCGCTCGTCGTTGGGAGCCCGCCTGCGGCCCAGAAGCCGGATTTCTGATCTGTAAACGCGGGGCGTGTGTCCCAGGGGCTGTGGGCGAGCGAGGGGGCCGCGAGCCGGCCGCACAGGTCCTGCAGCCTCAGGCCTCCTGGTTGCCCAACAGGCGGCTGGGGGTGGGCCGTGGCCACAGATTAAAGGCCGCTCGGAGCAGCCTGCATGGAGACAGGTGCCCAACAGCCCAGAAGCCGAGCTGCGCCCCCTCCCGGTAAGCCAGCATGGCAGCTGCCGGCGGCCCGGAGACAGGCGGGGGGCCGGGTTGGGGCCAGCACCCGCGTGCCAGGGCACAGGCCAAGCCAGGGAGGCTGGGGATCCCCGTGAGGGCTTTCTCAGGTGCCTGCTTGTGCGCGTCCGGGCAGCCGACCCCAGGGGTGCGTACCTGGGGTGCTGTGCCTGAGGCTCCCGGCCACTGTGTGTCAGTGACCATACCGTCTTGGGCTGCACCTCCCCAAGTCCCCAGTGACATGGACCTGGCATACTCTTCCTGTCCGTATACTGGAGGCAAGAGGCAGAGGCCTCCGGGCTGGGGTCTGGGCACATCAGGCCTTCCTTATGCTGTTTACTAGGTGGTAGTAGTGGGGATGGTCGGGGAGGGACTGAAGGACACGATGGATGGGGTTACAAGCCCCCTAGGATGCCTCATCCTGGACAGAAGTAGCAGGTCCTGGTCTCTGGGTCCCAGCTTGGGAAATGGCAGGAAGTGAACCCAGAAGGGTTGGAACCTTGGCCATGGGCACGGCTGTGGGTGGCCAACTCCAGGCATCCCCATCTCTTTGGCCCTCAGGTTTTGTGCCTCTTGTTTGGGCAGCTGTAGGCTTCACTGTCCCTGTGAAAACATCACCATGTCCAAGGGACCCCGGGCTGAGACCTTCGTCTTCTTGGACCTGGAAGCCACCGGGCTCCCCAGTGTGGACCCCAAGATCGCCGAGATCTCCCTGTTTCCCGTCCACTGCTCCTCGCTGGAGAACCCCGAGTGCGATGAGTCTGACGCCCCAGTGCTGCCCCAGGTCCCGGACAAGCTCACGCTCTGCATGAGCCCGGAGCGCCCCTTCACTGCCAAGGCCAGTGAGATCACCGGCCTGAGCATCGAGGGCCTGGCCAGGTGCCAGAAGGCCGGCTTTGATGGCGCTGTGGTGCGAACGCCGCAGGCCTTCCTGAGCTGCCAGGAGGGCCCCTTGTGCCTCATGGCCCACAATGGCTTCGATTATGACTTCCCCCTGCTGTGCACGGAGCCGCCTGGATACGCTGCTGGCGCCGTGGGGCCTGGACCGTGCCCGCAGCCATGGCACCCAGGCCCAGGGCGGCAAGGGTTACAGCCTGGGCAGCCTCTTCCGCCGCTACTTCCAGGTGGAGCCGAGGGCCACGTGCATACCCGGCTCATGGTCTTCCTGCACCGCGCCGCCGAGCTGCTCGCCTGGGCTGACGAGCATGCCCTTAGCTGGGCCCGTGTCGAGCCCATGTACGTGCCGCCCGACGGCCCGAGTCTCAAGGCCTGAGCCAGGGGCTCGGTAACGCTGCTGCCCAGGGTGACGAGGCCCACTCCCTGCAGCAGGGCAGTGCCAGCCTCCACCGTTCGGCCGGGCCGTGCGGCCTGGAGCTGGACCCGGGCCAGTGCCTTGCTGCCCCTCCTGGCGGGCCTGTGCACCTGCCAGGCTTTCCCCTGGCCCTGGCCTAACCTGCCCCGCAGCCCTAGAGCCTTCTCCCGGCCCTCCCTCGGCCCGTGCTCTGGTGGAGATTGCTGCCGCTGGCGCCCACCCTCCACCCCGTCTTTCAGTAAACATTGACAACTGCTTACCAGCTGGCTTTCGCTTGCTCTCCTCCCTACACCCTGCCCGGAGTGGGCCAAGAGGGAGCCAGGCCAGGGGCACGAGCAGAGCACCCCGGGGCTGCCCCCTGGTGGCCTATCTCTGCGGTGAGCCTGGTCGGGGAGCCGTCGGCGCTCACAGCCTGGTCCAACGGGCCGACAGGCTGGGGCTGTGGACCTCAAGCCACGGGCCTCTGCCCTGGCTGGTCTCCTACTGTGCCATCGATGATCACCCCTTCCCTGCCTTGTCACCCCAGAGACCTAAGAAATCAGCGAGCAGGACCTAAGGCACATCAGTGTGGCCCGAATCTATGTCGAGGAGACAGAGGGAAGAGGGAGCTGCAGCCCCGGCCTCCGGGGGCAAAGCCCCACTCCTTCCTTTCCTGGAGCCCCCGTCCCGGCTCTGCGAGTGGCAGCAGGGTGAAATGATACGGTAGGTCCGGGGGGAGGGCGGAGGTGCTGGGGAAGGGCCTGAAATGCACACGTCAAGCATGAGGGCTGGGTACCACGGGGGCTCCAGGCTGCCCCGCACTGCAGGTGACCCAGAGCGCGTAGGAGAGGTGGCTGGCTGGCGCATTGAGGGCGACAGCTTGGAAGGAGCCCGTTCTGGGCCCCGGGTCCCTCGTGGCACAGCCCGAGGAGGGCCGCGAGGCTGCCCTGTGTGAGGTCAGCTTCTTGGCAGCCGCCTCGGCTGGGGAGCCGGCTAACCTGCCTCTGGGGCCCCACCTGTGTCACCAAAGGACGGGGCAAGGCAGGGGTGGGCTGTCCAGGACACAGAGAGCAGGTGAGAAGGGGCGGGGTGGGGGGAGGGGTGGCCATGCCCAGGCATGACTCACACGAGCAAAGCCTTGAGCTTTGAGCCAGCTGGGCTGTCTGGGAACACTAAGTGGGTCAGAGTGACTAGAGCCACTGCAGTGTGCAAGGTGGCAGACTGGTGTGGCCAGGACACAGGCTGGCAGGGGTGGGGCGTGTGCACCATAAGGGAAAGATCCACGGGGAACAGTTTGGGAGTGTGGTTTGTGCGCTGCCCCCTGCCCCAGGAGAGCACCCACCCGGGAGAGGGCCAGGGCGGGGCCTTGGTCCAGGAGCCCGTGGCAGGTGGAGCCGAGAGAGAGGGGCGCCGTGAGGATGCAGGCGGCCAGGGCCCCTCAGATCCCCTGGTGCCCCGGCAGGGCCGGCTTCCTTTATCTGACCGGGCAGGCTCCCGGCCACCAACTCAATGAGTGGTTGAGGCCAAGAGGGCCCCTCCAGGCCCGAATGGGTGGGTCGAAGGCCTGATCTGTGGCCACTGCTGCTGTGGTCTCGGGTTTTGTGCCTTCTCACCTTTTGAGGGCCCAGGTGCTACTCCCTCACCGGTCCCCGCTCTCCTGGCCTCATGGCGGCCTGGCCTCAGGTGCCCTCCCCAAGCCCGTGCTCGGACTGGCCAGGCCAAGCCGTGTGCCTTCTGTGCCGAGCAGACAGGCTGGGACCTGTCCCCCTGCTGTCTGAAAGCTGTGACGTGCTGATACATGGTGACAAGTAAATGTAAGCCTATTTATGTGTGTGTGTGTGCATGCGCATGCGTGTGTGGGGTGTATTTATCTGTCTGTCTCTCTGTGTCTGTCTCTATACACATGCGCACAGATACATCCAGATACATCCAGACGTATGTAAGTTTATTATAAACTGTACTGACATAAAGGATGCAAGCACACAATTTACAAATAAAATCTACAATTTATGTAAAATATACAATAAAATACACGATACACTGTTTCTAAATTCCATATGGCCAGTTGATTCTCACCAAAATCCCTTCAGTTGACTTGACAAACTGTTGTATCTGTACCTGACCCACGGTTGCAACTGATGGCTGAGTGCGGTTGCCACATAAACGCTGGTTGGTATTTTCACTGATCTCACTAAGACAAAACTGAAACAACAAAGGTGTGTGTCAGAACCTCGCATGTTCGTTGGTGACATGAGCAAAATCTCTGCCGAATTGGATAGTAGTTTTTGATATTGGAAGTTTTTCCTTTTTTCTTTCCTTTCTTTTTTTTTTTTTTTGCTATTCACAATGTATTTACTACAGACTCAAGTCTACACAATCAACTGAACAATAACAGATGAAGCCCTGGTTTGTAGGCTGTGCTGATTCCTGTGGGGTAAATACTCCCACCAGGCCACGTTCAGGCTACTCATGTGATGTCATTGGACGTGTGGTTGAGAAGAGATTCTGGGTGGTGCGCTGTGACATGGGTACGAGGGGGGAAATAAGACAGGATGAATTTTGAGTATCTCCTTGGTTTTTTAATACAATTTAAATGAAAGGTTATACAATTTAATTTTTAATAATGGCGGTATTTAACAATCAACTCTCAAAATTCCCGAACTTTTAACATCTATTGGAATGGCTAAAATACAAATGACTGACCATACGGAGTGCTGGCGAGGATGGGGAAGAACCGGAAGTCTCAGGCACTGCTGGTGGGGATGGGAGACAGGACAGACCCTTAGGAAAGCAGTTTGGCTGGGCCTTAAGATGTTAAACATGCACCTACCATAATGACCCAATGATTCCACTCCTGGGTATCCATTTACCCAAGAGAAATGCATTCATGCGTCCACACAAAGACTCGTACACCTCTGTTCACGGCAGCTCTAGTCATCGCCACCTCGGGTCCCTGGGCCAGTGAAGGGTGGGAGGGACCTCGTGCATGCACACCGCCGAACGTGGCTGTGCAGTAGACCGAGCTCTTGAGACCCAGCGCTTCGAGGGGACTCACAGTGACTACGCTGCACGTCAGGGCCAGACCCAAAGAGTCAACTCCACCGCTCCAGCTCGCCCTGGCCGGCCACCTGGCCCTCGTCGGGAAGTGCCACAGCCGTGTCTGCCAGTGGGGACGAAGCTGTGATCAAGAGCATACCTGCTTGAAAACAGGACGATCCAGGCAGAGGGACAAGGTGACGAGGACAGAATCTGGACCAGGCCATGCAGAAGCCTGGAGCAGCCTGGAGACGTGTTTCCTCGGGGGGCCCGCAGGCCGTGAGGCACCGTGCGCAGAGCACTTCAGCTTGTATCTTTATGAATCCCATCTGTCTATCTTCTTTTGGGTCACTTTTTGGTCTTTTTTTCCTAATTTCTTAAGAGAAACACTAACCTCCTTTGTGAGCTTCCATCTCGAATAACTAAGGCGCTCAAAGGCTGCAGTTTTGCCCTGAATGAGATTTTCCTGCGTCCCATAGGTTTGCCATTAAATGTTCCTCTTTGCTTTGCGTTAGGAGATGCTTTCTAATTTCAGTTTTCATTTCCTCACCCATCTACTGCTTGCATAGTAGAGTTTGTCTCAATTTCCAAGTTGTTGAGACTTTGTGGTCATTTTTATTGTGTATTTCTAATTGTTTTGGATAATGGTCTGAGGGTGTGTTGCTTAAGATTTTTTTGGGGGGCTTCATTAGTTTTCTAGGGCAGTTGTAACAAAGTACCACAAATCGGAAAGAAATTTCCCTTTTTTATAAAGGCCCAGTCCTATTGGATTAGGGCCCATCTGACTGACCTCTTCTGTACTTGACCACCTCTGTGAATCCTGGTCTGCAAAGAAGGTCACATGCTGAGGTCTTGAGAAACAGGGCCAGTAGGACATCTATAGATGTGCGTGTGTGTGTGTGTGTGTGTGTGTGTGTGTGTGTGTGTGCATGGAATCGGCTTATGCAGTTGTGGTCCAAAGGCCATCTGGAGGCAGAATCCCTTCCTCTTCGGATGACCTCAGTATTTTGTCATAAGACCTTCAGCCGATTGCACGCAGCCCGCCCACATTATGGAGAGTGATCTGCTTTGCTCCAAGTCTACTGACTTCCCTGTTAATCTCACCTAAAAAATCCCTTCACAGTGACATCTAGACGGATGTTTGACTGAACACTGAGAACCCTAGCCTAGCCAACCTGACCCAGAAACCCTCCAGCACAATGAACTCATCCGTGGAGATGGACCCGCACACTTTGCAAAGTGACCGCCCACCACTGATTCCTTCATCTCCTCTTCTTTCCTGAGGCCTCTGCCCTGTGTGCTGTGCTAGGCAGTTTCTGCGCCCTCGCTCTCCTTTCCCTGCTGGGTGAGTGGCTGTGGCTGGGAACAGGCCCCACTGGCTGCAGCGCCCCTGGCCTGCACAGGTCTCCAGATTCCAGCTTCCAGAGTTGCCCCCCTCCCGACGGAGTGTCCTGAGGGGAATGCAGGATGGAGAAGAACAGGATACTGACCCTAGATAGTTAAGGTGCGTATCAAGGGCATGATTTCAGTGAGCCCAGGCTCCTGAACCTCCCCATACATAGAAAAGCACGAAATTCGTTAACTTGAGATGGTTTTTGTGATTAGCAGTAATCTTTTGATGTTTGACTACATGTTTTTTGTTGGTTTGTTTTTTAAAGCAAAACTTCCTGTATATCGTGGCTCCTCCTTTACCTCTTCGGAGCAGTTCCTCAGAGCTCTCTGAAGGCCTGTCTCCCGGGCTATAGTCCTCAGTTATGCCCCCAAATAAAACATAATTCTCAACTTTTAGGTTGTGGGTTTTTTGGGGTTTTTTTTCAGTCGACAATCCATTTCTGCTGTGTCTGGTTCCTTCTGTTCGGAAGCTTCTAAGAGGTTCTTGTTTTCCTGGGATTTCAGGAATGTTCGCTTGGCAATGCCTGGGCCTCAGGCACCCAGTCTGGTTTGGAGCTTGGCGAGCCCACCCACTGTGTAGACGAGGGGTGAGATGTGACAGTCACCACGGTCCCAGGGAGGCCAGGAGGGGAGGGTGGGGCCCCGCAGCTCCGTGGGCCCAGCTCTGCCTGGCATCGGTCCTCGCCCCAGACCTCAGATCCACGTCCTCCCACTTAGGCCCCCTCCCCGTGGACCCTGCCCACACAGAGTCCTCTCCACGAAAGCGGAAAAGAAAGCAAACAGCTTCACTACTGAATAAGCATTAAAGCCAACTGCCTGCCATGCCCATGTCAGACCGCTGCTCATGAGATCGCAAGGCCAGAAGGAAACCTCAGCCTTTTATCCAGCCAGGCGGTACTTCCCAAGATCGCCCGTCCTAGTTCAGGGCAAGTTCTCCTGGTAATCAGGGTGGCCCTCTGTGCTGGTGAATCGCCTTTATCCTCAGGACAATGACAGCTTTCTCTTGGCCTGGCGGGTAGCTAGGGTACCTTCCTGAACGTTTGCATTTCAAGGAGATGGTTCCGGGGCTCTGAAGAAGAGCCTTCCTGGCCTGTAAGGCCGGCAGGAGGCTTATTTAGGTTCACAAACATGTACATACATCTCAAATGGCCATTTGTGATGTATGTAAATCATCTCCCTGATTCACGAAGGGGGAGGTGGCTCACCTAAGTGCTCTAAAGAAAGGGAGGTGAGAAAGGTTTCCTTCCAGCAGCTCGGCTGCAGCTTTGCCAGTCTCTCCACTGCCAGTCTTGGCCTGCAGGGCTCCTGCAGCCCCGCGCCGGCCCTCAGGCCCTCGGAGGCCTCCAGCCTGTGGACTCGTTGGGCCGGTGGCGGGGGAGCTCCGGCTGAAGGCTGCACAACGTCCCCCCTCGGCTGCCCTGTGGATCCTCAGGTGCTGCCCCACCGGACCTGCCTCTCCGGACACACTCGGAAGTCTGATGAGGTGCGTGGCCTCTCCCTCACGAGGGCGGCTCCCTGCTTGATGAAGGGCTCGGCGTCCTGAGCACACTCGGCGCGTGGCCTCTCAAAGGCCCACGGTGGATTGTCGCTTCTCCCGGTCACCAAGCTTAGCACAACTGGGGCTCTGGGGAAAGGAGTGCTCTCGGCAAGCCTGCAGTAAGCCTTCCCGGGACGGGATGGGGCGTCTCCAGAAAGGCCTAGCGCGAGGCTGTCACGCAAAGTGGTCAGTGGACCCCATCCGTGTCGGCAGAGGTGTGGGGCGGGGTGAGGGGCAGGGCGCGGCTGGTTGTTTAGCTGCTCCAGGCTGGAGACCACGTGACGAAGAGCCCGCGGGGAGTGCAGGCACAAGGACCGGGCGGCCCCCGAGGCCCAACCCCGCAGAAGGATGGCTGGTGACGGCGGCTGGGGAGGACGGGCCAGCGGGCCAGGCGGAAGGAGGCAGGAGGAGGCTGGAAAGCTGGAAGCTTGGAGATCAGGGGTGAGGCCGAGCACAGACTCTGTGACCGGTTCTCCTGCTGACAGCTCGAAGCCTCTCTGCTGGCTCAGTCCCCGACCCCGGCACATGGAGCATCTCACCTGCCCGCCAGGGCACGTCAGGTAGAGAACCTGGAAATCCTGCTCGTGGAGAAAGAGGAGAAAAAGCAAGGAATCAACCTTTCCCCTCACATGTGCCTACCCTGGCCCGGGCCGCACGGTGGTGATGAGAGGGACCCAGCAGTCGGGAGGGAGCCTTGGCTCTTGGTGATGTGAGCAGATTTTGCCGTGGGAGAGCCTGGGTGCTGGGCCCTGCCCCTACCCACCCTGTTCCCCAACTCTGTGATCGGAAGAATTACCTCACAGGTCAACCTCAGTTTCCTCCTCTGTAAAATGGGAACAGTACAGTGGTGCCAGGAGGATGGGTCGCACCCAGGGCTGGGCACACAGCAGCTGGGCAGTGAGCGTCAGCTATGATACAGCTCCTGCTACTTGGAACCCTGGCCTAGATGCTTGGCATGTCCTCTTCTCGTCATGGCCTCTGACCCTACACGCTGCCCCTGCGCACTGCCCCCATCCCTCCCCCAGCTCCCTGGGCTTCAGAATGTTCCTGTCTCTAAATGGGGGCCTCCATGTCCTAATCCCTGGACTCCGTGAATGTGACCTTATTTGGAGAAAGGGTCTCTGCAGATATATGACAAATCTTGAGATGAGGTCCTCCTGGATTAGCTGGGTGGGTCCCAAATCCAATGACAGATATCCTTACAGGAGACAGGAGAGGAGACACAGACACAGAGGAGGAGGCGAAAGATTTGAACAGACACATCGCCCAGGAAGATATGAGTGTGGCTGACAAGGTCACTAAAAGGTGCCCAACATCATTAGTCATCAGGCAAATGCAAATCAAAACCACAACGTGATACCACTTCACGCCCACCAGGAGGCCTAGAATCAAAAAGACGGACAAAAACAAGTGTTGGGGACGACATGGAAAATTGGACCCTCATACGCTGCTGGTGCGAAGGTAGCGTGATGCCACTGCTTTGGAAAACAGTTGAACATAGAGTTACCACGTGACCCAGCAATTCCACTCGTAGCTACACACCCAAGAGAAAGGAAAACATCTGTCCACACAAAAACTTGCACACAAATGTTCACAGCAGCTTTATTTGTGAAGGCCAAAACCTGGAAACAACCCAAATGTCCATCAACAGGCATTGTGGTCCATCCACACAATGGAATAGTACTCAGCAATAAAAAACGAAGGATTGATATACACACAACAACCTGGATGAACTTCAAAATCATTATACTAAGAGGCCAGGCAACAAGAGTGCATACTGCATGATTCCATTTACACAGAATTCTAGAAAAGGCAAACTAATGTGTACTGATAGAAATGGCAGTGGTTGTGGGGATGGGGTGGGGGGGAGGAAGGGGCAGGAAGGAGGGAGCACCCGGGGGACAAGGCAACTTTGCAGGGTGATGGGCCTATGTTTACTGTCTTCATTGCTGTGATGGTTTTACAGGTGGAAAGCCGTCAAAACTCATCCAATTGTACAATTTAAATATGTGCAGTTTCTTGTACACCAATTATACGTCTATAAGGCTGTCAAGAAAGATGAAGAATCAGCAACCTTCAAATCCTGGAGGGCCCCTGTGTTGTGAAGTCATGCACACACTGAGGCTAGCATAAGAGAAAACCATCTAAGTTTTCCAGATATTTGTCATAACTCCCAGGGCAAGTGAGAGTTCCCCAAAGTGCTACTTGAGGCTGCTCATGTCAAAGCATCATGAGTGGTGGGCTGCTGCCATTCATTCCCATAGGTGAACACCCAATGAGCGTCAGAACTGTCTAGATGACTCTACTGTCTATACTTGGTGGTCATCCATGTGTAAATTCACACACTCCAGCAGTTACCATCTGCGTCAACTTTTCTCCTCCTTGATCTTAGAATAATTCTTTCATGTTTTAAAAAAAATTCCTCCTCCTCAGGAACCAGCTAGAGACCAAACTTCTTCACCTGGCATCCCTGGCTCTCTGCCCTCTGGTTCTAATGACCTTTTACCCTATGACTGCCCTACAGAAAGCCCTCCGCCCTTCTAGGGTTCCTGAAAGCACCACACGCTCCCTGTGCTTTACCCACTGGAAGCCCCTCGACCTCTGCTTCCTGTCCTGGGAGTTCGCCTGCTACTTAGTCCTACCCTGACCTCCAGAGACGGCGTGTCACCCCTCGTTACCTAACCAGGCGTAGACTTAGCAGCCCCAACTGAAAGCCACTGTGTCCCACCGCTGAGGAAGGGACTGAAGAGGCGGGGTCCTGGCAGCTTCACAAAGCAGAGCAAGTCTTGCAGGCAATCTAAGCAAAGGCTCTAAGACACCATCCATGCTGTTTCAGGGTGGCTGCCCTTGGTCCCCGTGCAGCTCCACTTCAAGGGTTCCCGCCTTCCCTTTGCAGGGGCCAAGGGGCGCCCAGACACGCTCTCTCGGCTTCCCCCCACGTCTAGGTCAGCGGCCTTTCCTGAGACCTTTCACCCAACTGCTAGCCGTTACTTCAAACCGCAGTAGATGCCGTCTCCACCAGAGGGTGCCGTTCAAGGCCAACACCCAGACCTTCCTTATTTGTCTGCACCCAAAGTAAATGAATTCAGTTGGGACAGTTTACCAGTTACGTGAAGATACTGCCACGGAACTTAAACAGCTCTTGAAAAGTGTCCAAAGTTTCAAAGGGCAAATGATGTGCTATGGGCTGGTCCAGCGTCTTGCAAGTTCATCTCTGGAGCGGAAGCCCAGTCCAGAAGTGTGAAGGGACGCTGTGGTGGTGGTGGTGGGGGCCTGGAAAGCAGACAGGACATCCCCCAAGAGTCTCAGCTTTTATACTCCAGTCGTCGTCAGAAAGCAAGTGCGGGCCACCATCGCAGTCCCCCACCCTGCCTGGTGGGAGCCAGATTTCAAGGCACTGTAGAGGGAAAAATGTAAGCATCCTCTCCAGACACTCTCTGGCTGATTCCACACGACACCCGTTCAGTTTCTGTTGCACATCTGATTGATAACCACATCTAAAAGAAAATGATACTCAAAACTGCATCAGAGTGAACATCTAATGATCAGGAGTGAGGTTAGATGGAGAATTAACAAACCAAAGATGCATTACTATTATAAATGTCATGTATCTGGGTAAGCATTTGGAGACCTTGGAGCCTTTCAGGGCACTCTGAGACCGGAGTGCAGGTGCCTGGCATCTTTCCCGGCAAGTCCACTTTCTGTTGAAAACACTGGACATCACGACCCCCGCCCCCAGTATCTAGTCATCTCTGGGTGGGTCCAAGGTGAAAAAAAGGCACTCATGTTAAAAATCGAGTTAGCTTATCCAGTAGAACCAATGCGATGATGCTATGCTGGGGAGATACAACTCTTCTTTATTAAAAGTTGGTTGCTGGCTGGCCCATGAGAGCGAAGCTGTTCACTTCCTAGAGCGATGGAAATGGACGGCAGTGCGCACGGATCTACGCTCTTACCGGGGCCTGTCACGTAGCAATTGTTGCCCCAATCCTGGGCAGCCCCGGCTGAACAAAAAAGAGGCCGGAGCCCAAGCACAAGGCCTCAGGCGCCGTCCCCTGCCCTGCGTGGGGACTGGTCTACCGAAGCCCTGCCGCCTGAGCAAGCATTGTGTGCACCTCATAGAAACACATGCTTCCCAGCTACCTTAGCATGGATTCCAAAGACACCGCTCCTAATACTTCTTTTTCTATCGGAAAATCCAAGGTTGCAGATACTTTCCACTGCCGCAAGGTAAGGCTGGAGCCGACTGTGGCCTAGAACCTGAGTTCAATGTGCTAAGGGGGCAACACTCATTTCACAAGTATTTACTAAGTGCCAAGCTCTGGGCTCAAAGACAACGTGACATGCAGAGCACAAGGAGGCTATGAGACAAGAGCAAGTTACAACTCTGGAACTTTCCATAAGTCACAGGTGTGTACAGTCATTTTAATATATCTAGATAAAACTTCTCTATCTATATAAAACTCCTCGATCTCTCTCTCTGTCTCTCTCACTTCTGGAGTTGTCCTAGCAGTTGGAGCTCCAAGCGGCATGTGCAGAAAGAGCCCTGTATTTCCAGGCTTTCCCACACCCTCCTGATGGTGTCTGGCCCTCCCCTGTCTGGCAGGGAAAGTGCGCGCTTCTCAAAGGCCCAGTGGGGGGCCTCCATCACACCCACCTGCCCTCGGGCAGCCTGTGGCGGAGGCGAAGGGGGCTGGAAGGAGGTGGCGAGCCAACTGGGACGCCGGGCTGAGAATGGCAAGCGGCAGAACTCCTGGTCCCAGCTCTGGGGACAGAGTGAGCAGACAGGATGGAACCTGCCAGCAGCTGCCCCCCAGGCGGCACGAGGTCTTCCTGGAGAGTCTCCCACGGCCTGCAGTAAAGTGCCACTTGAAGGGTCCACCCCGTCCCTACGGGGCTAAGGCCGGGGGCAGGGAGTGAGAAGAGGGGCCAGCACACTAACTGGTGTCGGGCCTGGGGCGGCCCCCTCTCTCCTGCCTGAGGCCTTCTCAGAGAGTTGGACAGGTTCTTATTTAAGGAGTGATTACCTGACACTTCCATATGGCAAAAATCTCTATCTTTGACTTACATTACCCCTGAAGGCAAAAACATTCAAAGCAACTGAACCTCTAATATTTTAAGAAATGTCACGTGAAAGAGAGCTGAGGAGAGAGAGCCATTACTGGGCACACTCTGTGCAAATTCCTGACCCGGCCGCTTTCCTCCTGATTGGCACCAGCCACAAGGGACGGCTGCTGCAGGGGGAGCAGCTAACTTTGGAGCTTTAGGCACTGAGGGTGGGGAGAAGGGGCGGAGAGGCCAGTGCGGCCTTTGCAGGCAGGGTCTGAAGGCAGCAGGTGGGGTGAGCCCAGGGGCTCAGGGTGCGGGGAGGAGACCAAAGGCAGCAGGGCAGCTGGTGGCAGCTGGGAGGGACCAGAGCCAAAGGGCTCCTCTCTTGGGGCGGAGAAGCCGAGAGTCTCCAGGACTCATCTTCTCCGCAGGGCCCAGGCCAGCCATCCGGCGGAATCCCCCGAGCTCCCAGAAGATGGGGTCTGGTGCTGCTCCTCCCAGAAGCAGGGTGTCCTGTGCCTTCCCGCCGAGGAGATGCCACTCTTCAGGGGCTGCCGACGCGGGCACGTGCAGTTGCCTGAGTCCTTTTTCAGACCATTTCTCGATGAATTTTAGGTGATGTCACAGTCCAGCCACAGCCTCGCTGTGGAGCCCACAAATTTTGAATGCCCTCAGGTCTCTCCCACTATTAAGCTATTAAAGGATTAAAGTGCTTTTCGTGTCTTCTACCTGGAAACGCTAACAAGTCTTTGGGTGAAGTGAAGGCCCCCACGAGAGGAGATGGGCCACTCCTCCCTAATTCAAGGCATCCGCTCCCTCCCACCCACAGCACTCAGGCCCCAGGCACATGGGGCAAGAGCACTTTCAGCGGCTCCAGGGTGGAATACAAATGTGTGTGCACCTTGGCGGCACACACACGCCCGTGCACACCGCACAGGAGCCGGCACGGGCGCAGGGGCCCGTCTGCCTGCGGCGCACTCGGTGCTTCAATTGCAGCATCATCAATGAGCAAAGGGAGGGGGATGAGGTGGGGAAGGTGGGCCTCATTGTAAAGCCAGCCCTCCCACGGTGCACCCCATCAGAAGGCGCTGGGGGCGGTGGCGTGGGTGGAGTCTGGACGGAGTTTCTCGTCCTCGGGGCAGGGCTCTGCAGTGGCTCTCCAGAGGGCCAGGCAGGCCGGCACCTTTTCTGAGTTGATCCCCTCCGAGAGCTTCCTTCCGCGGTGAGTTTTCGGCTTCCGGCCGAGCTGCGGTTTCCCTTTGGAAGCCTGGCCGCAGTGGCCGCAGGCGCCGGGCCGCAGGCTGCTGTGGGTGCGCCGGTGCTCCAGGAGGACGGAGCCGCTGCGGAATGCCCTCCTGCAGTCTTGACACTTGTAGGGTCTCTCCTCGCTGTGCACCACCTGGTGCTTGAAGAGGTTGGATCGCCGGCTGAAGGTCTTCCCGCACTCACTGCACTCATAGGGCTTCTCACCGCTGTGCACCCGCCGGTGCTGGCTGAGGCCCGAGCGCCCCCGGAAGGCCTTCCCACACTCCTTGCACTCGAATGGCTTCTCCCCACTGTGGATGCGCTGGTGGTGAATGAGCTGGGAGATGCCCTTGAAGGCTTTCGGGCACTGGCTGCACGTGTAGGGCTTCTCGCCGCTGTGTGTGCGCTGGTGCTCAATGAGGTTGGAGCTCCTGCTGAAGGCCTTGCTGCACACGCTGCACGTGTAGGGCCGCTCGCCACTGTGGATGCGCTGGTGCTCAAGGAGCGCGAAGCTGCGCCGGAAGAGTTTCCCGCACTCGCCGCACTCGTAGGGCTTCTCACCACTGTGGATGATCTGGTGCTTGATGAGGTTGGAGCTGCGCGTGAAAGTCTTCCCGCACTCGCCGCACGCATAGGGCTTCTCACCGCTGTGGATGCGCTGGTGCTCCAGGAGCGCGAAGCTGCGCCGGAAGAGTTTCCCGCACTCGCCACACTCATAGGGCTTCTCGCCACTGTGGATGATCCGGTGCTTGATGAGGTTGGAGCTCCGGCTGAAGGATTTCCCACACTGCTGACACAGGAACTGTTTCTCTGCGCCTTTGGAACCCTGCTGCCTTAGAACCAAATCCTGCCTACCTCTGCAGCTACTTCTCTGTATCTCTCTTTCCTCACCTGGGGAGCTGCCTTGGTCTTTCTCCCTGGGAGGGTCACCCCTGCTGAAACCTGTCTGTGGGCAATAAGCATGTTTCCGTCTGTGCTCAAGTGTTTCCTCTGACCGCCCGGCTACCTGGCCCTTGTTGCCACCCTGAAGGTCAGCCCCTGTGAGTTCTTCTGGACAATTTTTCTGCTTTGAAGTTATCGGTTTGCTCTTCATCCTGTCACCTGTAAAGACAGAGAGCACCAACTAGTGTCACCCCCTCCCTGGGTCTCTATTTAGGTTTGTTCTTCACCCTCACCCTTACTCCAAGGCTGAGAAGAGCTGAATCAGGAGTTGAGGACGAGGGAGAAGAAGCAAGATAACCGTCAGCAGACAGGAGGGCAAGAGGGGAGGAGACGGCAACAAGCTAGAAATATCAGAGCTGGTGTGAGACAGGGCACTCCATGACAGATTTCAATCTGCCACGAAAGAGAAGGTCCCACCCAAAGTGGCCATGCCACCCTCCATCAGCCGCTGCTCTTTGCCAATGGCTTAGGCAAGCCGACAAAGTGCCCCTCACTCACCTGCCTGCATCCCTGTGGTGGTCCCCATCCTGTGGACGTCTGCTACCCAGGGCCCCTCTCCTCGCTCTAGCCGGGAGACCAGGTGAGGCTTGGAGGATGAAAACCCTGTCCATGAAAAGGAAGCAGGTTAGTCACTCCTGGACTCAGTCCAGCATTAGTATCTTCAGGAACAGAGAATGAAGAACTTTCTAGAAAGTGCCACTGGGAAGGTCCAGAGAAACGGCAGAGTCCCTCTAAGGAAGCAAGGTGCTCTGAGTGTACAGGGGCCAGGCATGCACGGTGAATCTTAAGTAGGTGGTGATTCAGCCCAAGAGGATAATGATGTTATTATTTGGCCTGCAGGACGGGCTGGCTTGTGAGAAATGGGGAATCAGTGTGGAGACCCTGAAGGACAAACAGAGGGTTGGAGCAAGGCCCCAGGGAGTATCAAGAAGCAGACAGAGCTGAAGGGCTGCCTGTGCCCCGAAAGCCAAAGCCCCCTGTTTCACCATCAAACAGAGCAGATGTCTCTGTTCCTTATGCCAGACTCCACTGAGGAATCCACAACTTCCCTGGGGAACCCCAGATCTGCCTGATAAGGGTCAAAAACAACCAAGGGGAAGAAGCTAGTCTCCCTCTGTGGGGTTAGATGACTGAGGTGGAATCTGTAGAGTCTAAAAGAAGAAACAGAACAAAAGGATCCCCTGCAACCCCAAAGGCAGGGGCACAGTGGGGGAGCATGCCCCAGCTCTTTCCCGATTTCTCCAAGTCCTGGGCCTCTATGTCCTGGGCTCTCTGTGGCTTGATGCAAGGAACAGATGCTTGTAAACCCTAGAACATGAAACGAATGTAAAGGCAACCTTGGTAAAAATGAAATAAGTATACATTAATGTATATAAATATTCAAGGCTAATTTGCATCTATCTTTTGGGTAGAAGAGATTTAGTTAACTCATGATTTTATATCAAAATAAGTTTGACGGGGGCCCACGCATTTACCTAAAACACCTACAAGCCCAAACCATTTAGCTAAACACTGCGCTATTGAGGTAAAAGTTGGGCGTCAATGGATTACTGACCTGATGGGGAAATGCATGTATTCTTGGACTCACAGTAACCAACAAGCAAAGAAGCTCAGAAATAAACAGTTCAGACACAGGGTGGGAGCCTGGCTGTGTGTGAGGTCCTTACCCAGTGACACCAAGTGGTGGTAGTTCTCCAGCATCACTCGCTTGTAGAGCGTCCTTTGTCTGAGATCCAGAAGCTTCCATTCTGTCTTGGTGAAGTACACAGACACGTCCTCAAAAGATACTGGCACCTAAAACAACCCATTGCTGTGGCTTCAGGGGAATTCATCTCCGTGGGCCCCAGGATGAGCTGGCAGCAACTAAACATGGGGTGGGGGTGGGGCCCTGGAGAGCTCGGCAACAGCTGTGAGGATGGGACAGGAGGAAGCGGCGGAGAGAGGCTGCTGGGGGAGATGCCGCCCACAGTCAGGGAGCCCCACTCACCTTGCGTCTGGCCATCAGGAGCATGGCTGCCATTGCAGGGGTGCAGAGACGCTAATGTGCAGAGAGCCAGGTGTGAGCTGAGCCCATGAGCTGAGTGTGACCTCGTCCAGATAGGGTCCCAATCAGAGCTGCTGGGGGATAGGACTTCAGCATATCTTTTGGGGGGGGGACACAATTCAACCCATAACACTTTCTCAAACTAAGCTTCTGTCCCCTCTCTTCACCAGACAAGGATTCGTCTCCTCGTGCTGGGCCTGCCTAGCCAGGCTTTCAAGGGAGTGTGTTTCTTCTTTCCTTTTTCTCATTTCCTTCCTCTCTCAGCCCTCCTCCCACGTGGCCAGCGCCCCAATCCTGACTTTCTAGCCATCCCTGGAAGCCCCACTGCCACCCCCTTGCCCCCTGAGGTCGGGGTTCTTAAAGAAAAACTCCAGGGGGAGGGTGATGGTGGTGGGATGAATTGGGAGTTTGGGATTGAGATATATACACTACTATGTATAAAATAGAGAACTAATAAGAACCTGCTGTATAAAAAAATTAAATTAAATTAAATTAAAAAAAACAACAACAAGAAAAACTCCAAACACGCATACCTCCTTCACCTGCAAACAGACTTGCTCTCAAGGAAAGAGAAAGACCAAGCTAGTGGGATGCAAGAGGGAGGGCCCCCCATCGCTGGGGGAGGGGTAGCGTTCAGGCCGAGAGCTGCGGGCTGGGGGTGAATAAAGAGAGTAGCTGGCCAATGGCATGGCCCATACCCGGCCCTGAGATGGGCCCTAGCTGGGCGGTCATGGTGCTGAAAATTGGAGCCGGGTGGGGGGTGGGAGGGGCAGAAGGTGAGGCTTCCCGGGGCTCACGCTAAGGCAGGAAGAGCGTATCACCAACCAAGTGGACAGAACCAGATTTCTCCACATCAGCCCTCAATGCCAGAAGACAGTGGGGCAAAAGAAAGTTTGCTCCAAGGATATGTCCACCCAACTGGCGGCCACAACATGGGAGTCGCGGGCGGAGGAGCGGAGGAGACAGGCAGTGGCGGGGGAGGGAGGGAGCGGGCGTCGCAGCCTGCTTTTGCCCCAGGAGAGAGGGCAAAGGGATGGGGTCCTCGAGGCAAGTTAAATCGCCCCAAATTCCCTTATCACCTGTGATGAGCCGTCAGCTAACACTGGTCCAGAATAAATAAATGAATGCGTGTCTGATGGAGAAGTTTATACTAATCAGAGAGAAAGAATCTCTTAAGGTCGAATGGACGCGAAAACCATTAGGTGAAGCCTGAGGGGGAAGGGTCGGCCATATGATGTCTTCCCCGTTTACTGCTGGTCACAAGAGAGGAAGCGAACCTAATGGTGGGACAGAAGTAGGATGTCCCCTTGGTGGGGATGCCCAGGGGGGCTCTTGTCAAAGCTTGACCTGATTCTAATGCAGCCTTGGGACCCAGCATCCAGTTTACAGAGGACCCTGGGGACAGAGGGACCAGTTAAAGGCACCACAAGGGGGGCGCCCGATCCAGAAGGTGGGCTGTTCCCTGGTCTCCTCTGCAAATCAGTGTCACGGGGGAAAGAGGAGGCTGGGTAGGGAGATTGTTCTGGACGAAAAGAGATTTAAGGGGCCAACAGCCAAGTGCAATGGGAGTCTTTGATGAGATGCTGACGTGAACAAAAGAGGAGTCAAAGGCATTGCGGAGAGTGGAGGGTGAGAGTGGGGCCACTGCTGCCCATGTGTTGGATGGATAGTGGCACCAGGTCATGGAAGAAAATGTCCTTTTCAAGAGACACATCGCACCATTTGGGGAGAAAAGGGCATGTGAAGTGACTTTAAAGTGCTTCAACAAATACAAAAGACAGAAGGAAAGAGAGGGAGGGAGGGAGGAAGAGAGAGAGCGAGAGAGAGAGCGAGAGAGAGAGAGAGAGAGAGAGAGAGAGAGAGGGAGCGCGAGGTGGGGGGGACCCAAGCAAATAAGGCAAGCTGGAGCTGGAGGCCACTGCTAACTCTGGGAGGTGGGTACCAGGCTTGGTTAGACTATTCTCTCTACCTGTCTGTTTGCTTGACAGTGTTCAGAATTAAAAGGGAAAATAGTGTAGTGGTCCCTCAGTAAGTAAACAGAGTTATTGCCTGACCCAGCAATTCCACTCCTGGGTATATGCTCAAAAGAATCGGAAACAGTGTTTGCACAAAAATGTCCACCCATGTGAATTACCTGCAGCACAATTCACAATCGCCCAAAGGTGGAAGCAACCCAAACGTCCATCAACAGAAGAGTAGATAGCAAACCATGGTCTAGACACACGATGGAATACTATTTGGCCACAAAGAGGGATGAAATGCTGATCCACGCTACCATGTGGATGAACCTAGTGTCACGATGCTAAGTGAAAAAAGCCAGACACAGGCACAAAAGGCCACATACTGCATGATTCTATTTATATGATGTAATATAATATTTCCCAAGAGCTTTCTTGACCTAGTTTTGAAGTTATGACTAGAAACTCTTTCTCCTTGGCCTTCACAAGCAATTTGCTAAGCTTGCGAAGTTTCCCACCCCACCTACCTCCCATATCAAAGCCCCTCTCTCTGGGGCCACTAAACCCAAGCCCCAACCCCTCCTTATCGGGGTCTCACACTCCGTGGCCAGGTACCAGACAACTAGGGACAGCTCCTACACACCGGAGCCTGTGAAACCATTCAAACTGGCCACTGCCCAGGGACCCCAAGGACACTAGCTACCCCTACCCAGGTGCGCCACCCCTCGTGGCAGCCATCCCTCCTTCTGCCTGTCATCTCTCCAGAGTGTCACTGTCCTGTGGCTCGCTATAAAAAAAACCTTTAAATCTTATAAAACATATGACATGTCCAGAGAGTCCTAGGTAAATCCAGAGAGTCAGAGAGCAGATCTGGGTGCCAGGGGCTGGGATTGGGTGGGGGGGGTATTGACTGCTTCATGAGGACAGGGTCTCTTTTTGGGGTGATAAAAATATTTTGGAGGTCGACGGTGGTGATGGCTGCACAAAGTTGCAAATATACTTAGTGTCGCTGTCAAGTGGTCATCCTTTTGTCCACAGGCCAGACATGTTTCATTGGGACACACCATCAGTCACAGGGGGACCTGCACCAGCTAAAGGTGTGGGGAGGGAAGAATACTGATAATAGCAAGGGTTTTCAGACTAGCATCAAATTGTTTTGAGACACATCACAAGCTTGTTTTTTCTCTATCACGACTGTACTGCCAGGTCACCATCCATTTTGAAAAATACAGAAAAGCTGAAAAGAAGCGGCGTTATTCTGTAATCCCCCACCCCAAGACACGCTGCAGTGCAAGCCCCCAAGAGAGAAGAAACGAGCTGTGCCTGCCGAGAGAAACGCCACGGACAGGGTTCGCCTGTAGACGGAGACCAGCGCTCAAGGTCAGCACCACGAGGCGCGTCGGAGGCACCAGCCAGCGACGTGCTCGCACACAGCAGTGTCTATCCTTGAGACCTAATGCCCCAAAGGCAGCATAATTTCAAATCCTGGAAAGAGACACGACAAGCCCTGTCCTCACAGACCCTAATGCCCCATCACCCCCGGGTGGTAACGGGGAGACACTCCCAAGCAGGAATGGAAGGAAGGACATGGAAGGAGCTTGCGGATCTGGAGAGTGGCTTCTCCTGAGACCCTTTGACGTCGGTGGGCCTCCAGAGCGGAGGAGACGCTGCAGGATGATTCTAGACCCCGACGCTCAGATCTCCCTGAAGTAGGACACCGGGCACGCAGGTGAGGGTCCCTCAGATAGCAGCACTTGGGGCAAGAAGCTGGGAAGGCCCGAGGAGCCAGGGTAACTGGGTGCCCCTCCCACACCGGTCCGCCCCACGGAGGGGAGCAGACCCCCAGGCCGCTCGCTGAGCCCAGCCGAAGCAAAGCCGAGTATACGCGGAGCAGGCGGCGGGACGGGGAGAGCCTGAAACGATGTGGCCCCCAGAGGGAGAAGAAGCCAGTGGGCTTCAGCGTTGATGTCTTTGGAAGACCACAAGATGGGGCTATTTCCCCAGAAAAAGAAAACAGAAAACAAACAAACAAACAAACAACAGGAAAGGCATTCATCAACCCCACTTAGGCCGGATCAGGAATTGGGGCTTTCTCGTCCGCGAGGAGGGATAAGCAGGGCCACTAGGGTTGGGCTTCTTCCTTCCGGCTGCAACTTCCTCTGGTGTTTGGTAACTCAAGACCCCAACTGCCTCCTCTCGGCCCCACGCAGCATTCCCTGAGACCTGTGTCACCTGCCACCCACCTGGTGGAAAGGCCGGAGGCCCCAGGCCGTGGGGAGCCCAACCTCAGCCCGGAGCAGAGATCCAGCCTGGGTGCTGCCCCAGGTCAGCCCAGGGCCATCCCTGCTGCCCGGCCAAGCAAAGCCCCCTGAGGAGCAACTCTGCAACCCGTGTCTCCAGGCCCTGCCCTTCCCGGGGCAGAGGCTGACCCGGACAGAAAGAGGCCACCTGCTGCCAGCCCTTCCTGGGGTGCCCATCTCCTGACCTTGCCCTCTTCTCTCCCTGCTCCGGCCACGCACCAGGCCACTCCTGCCTTTGCACGGGCTGTCCCCTCTGCCCAGAATGCTCTCTCACCTCCTTCAAGTTTTTCGGAAATGTTGCCTTCTAACCACACTACTTAAACTCGCAGCCCCACCGCTCACCTCCCTTCCCTTGCTCCATTTTTCCCCCGCGGCACTTATCACTGGTTAACGTACTCTGTAGTTCTTAATTTGAAACGTTTACTCTTTATTGCCTGTGTCCTGCCACTAAAATTGGACCCCCGAGCAGGGCGTTGCGGTTTTGTGCCCCGAGGATATATCTGCAGTGCCCGCAGCCCGGCCCGCAGGCGTGCCTCGCGGCTGTCTGTTGGACGGGAGGGCTGCCACAGCTGGCCCTGCATGGCAGCCCCGCACACTTTCCCGCTCGGCCAGCTCAGCTCTTGCCCTTGCGGTCCTTCTGTCCGGCCCCTGGCTTCCTCTTCTTGTACCTTCCCCTGGCGTGCTCGTCCCCGCCGACCCTCCACACCACCGAGGGGCACAAACCCCCAACCCTGAGAGCCGCAGGCGCACGTCCGGGCACCCTCAGGGCCCATGCCTGCGGACGGTTCGCCAGGTGCCCCCGGGCAGGAGTGCCGCGACCTCACGCAGAGGCGCAAAATCCAAACTTACCAGGCAGCTTGGCGTCGGGATGCTCTCCTGCCAGCCCCAGAATCAGCGGCGAAACGCAGTCAGAGGAGAGAAACTGGGAAACACGGGCTGCCCTTCCCCGGCGGGCGAAGGGGGCGGCCCCGAGGGTCGGCCGGCAGCTCTCCGCGCTCGCGCTCGCCACCTCCTAGGGTGTCCCTCGGCCACCTGCCGAGAGCGGGCTCGCGGGCCTCTGGACTGTCCTTCCCTCCTCCCCCTGCCCCAGCCTCCGGGCAGGCCCGAGGCCAAGGCCGCCGCCTCCGAGAAGCCCTCCGGGGCAGCGCCCCCGGGAGGCGGCGGGGCTCCTGGCTGGGTCTCGACCTCGCAGCTGGGCGCCGCTCGGGAGGCGCGTTCTGAGCGGCCGTCCGTCAGTCCAGCGCGGACGAGCGGGGCCGAGGCACAGGCGGGGCCGGGGCGGCGGCGGCGTGGGAACGGGGCGCGGGGGTGGGGTGGGGTGGGGGCACGGAGCATGCGCGGCGCGGCGGGAGGAAGGGACGGCCCGTGCCCGCCCCGGCGCGCCCCATGGGGGTTCTGGCCTGGCTCGCTGCGTACCCCGGGGCACTTCCGCTTTCAGTCTGGCCTGCTTCGAGGGCTCAGGGTCACAGTGGTCCGTCCACCCACCGCACTCCCCCAAGGGGACAGGGGAGGGGCAGTGTTCGCTGCGCACCTCCCACGGCTCAAACTCTGGGGCTTTACTTTACGTCCATCTATCCGTCCGTCCATCCATCTGGGACCCACGGGATCCCTGCGGGGTAGTCAGAACCAAGTGACCCAGCCATGGCACCCCAATAAGGGACCAGCCCACTTGAGTCAGGAGGGCAAAGATAAGAAAGTGAGGGCAGTGAGAGGGGATTCGGGGAAGAGCGGTGTGCAGACAGAAGGAGAAGGAGTAGTGAAGAGCTACTGGGTGCACTGGTCTTTCCCTTGGTCCCCCCATGTGACTGTCAAACGGGGCCACAGGGTAGGCATTGGGGTCTGCACTTTCCCACAGGATTGGGGTTGAAATCCAGGGCTGACTGTGCACATGCCTGCCGTTGATAGTGATGAGTTCCTCCCAAAGTTAGGAATGGGAAAAAGACTGTGGACGAAAAGCAACAAGGAAAAACAGCCGGATGGCATGTTCTGTCCGTCCCCGCCCCGGCTGTTGGGAATTGAGCACAAGGTGGGTACCTTTCCTTACACAACCAGAGCTCAGGCATCTTCTTCTCTTCCAATGGGCCCTGGCCAGGAGAATGCAGGCCTGCAGTGAGAAGCCCTCCCCGTGCTGGTGCTCCCAGGACAGCAGCGGCCCACCCCTGGCTTAGGGGAGAAGCTGGGATCCCCACTCAGGGTGCTTCTGGCCTCAGGGAGCAGGGTTCTCAGGGGGCCAAACGCAGCACAGCTTCAGGGGCCCTCCCCTGGAGCAGAGTCAGGGAGGTCCCCTGTGGCCCTTGGTTGTGGGCTCTGATGCCCAATCTTGTCCTCTCGCCAGGAGTCTGGCTAGACAGGCCTGGTCCTGGGCTCTAGAGGTGTAATGGGGTGAATGACAGCCCTTCAGAAGATATGTGCACGCCCTAACTCCCAGAACCTGTGAATGTGAGTTTTCCAGGAAAAAACTCTTTGTAGATGTGATGAAATTCAGAATCTCAACATGAGATCATTCTGGATGATCCAGGTGAGCCTTAAATCCAATGACAAGTGTTCTTATAAGAGACAGAAGAGGAGAGACACAGACACAGAGGAGAAGCCACTTGAAGACAAACACAGAGACTGGAGGGGTGTGGCCACAAGCCCAGGGTAAGGCAGCTCCTGTGGCTTTGGGCAATTATTAGAGAGCCTTGGCATCCAACCTTCACGGAAGGAGGGAGTGAGGGCCTGAGGCTGGGAGGGGGGCTCTGGGAGCTTTCCATGATATCCTATTTCTGTCCCTAGCCCAAACCTCTCCTCCGAGCCCTTGCCCCTTATATCCAGCTGCCTTCTTGTCATCTCCACTTTGATGCTTCCAACTCAGATGTCCAAAATAGAACTCATGATTTTCTACACAGGCTGGTGCTCTTCCCGAGTCCTCAGCCACAGTGACTGGAACCCCCATACACCCATGTCACAGGCCAGAAATCAGAGACATGTCCCTCACTCACCTTCCACATCTGATCATCCACAGTGTTTGGTTAGTTCTCCACATGCTTTAGGTTTGTTATATCTGCCCTATCGGCTCAACTCTATGACACTGCCAGTACTATTGTTCAGGCCACCATCATCTCTCCCAGGACAACCCCAACTGCCCCTTGATAGACTTTCTGCATCCGCTCTGTGCCCCGCCCCCCCATAATTCTTCCACAAGGAAGCAAGAGAAAACGCCTGAAAATATGTGCTCATGTTACACACACACACACACACACACACACACACACACACACGAGTGCACTTGCATCTCTGACTTCAAACTTTTCAGTGGGTTCCTAACTCTTAGGTAAAGACCAACCCCTTCTTGAGGCTCATGAGGACTACACGGCCTGTTCTCTAGCTTCAGTACATGGTGTTCTCTCTCTGTGTGTGTCTTTCTCTCTCGGTCTCCCTCCCTCCCTCTCTCCCTCTCTGCTCCAGCCACACTGGTCTTCTTTCAGTTTGATACTCACCGTGTTCCTTTCAGCCCCAGGACTGAAAATTTACACTTGCATTTCACTCAGCTGATGTGGAGCACACCTCCCACAAGAGGAGCAGAAGATGCCAGGTGTGCAGTCTCCCAGCTTCCCTCGCAGCCAGGGCGTGGGCACAGGACTGGGACCCATCAGTCAGATGCACCCGCTGCCGACTGAGTCTGGGTTCAGAGCTGGGAAGAGCAGGGGCCACATAGATCCCACTCGGGTGGGCAGGTGGTGGCGGGGGCAATCAGACCTGTTTCTCAAGAAGTGGTGGCAGCCATGGTGGTCACGGCAGCACCCAAGTCCCACAGGGGTGGTGCAAACCACAGTGTCTGTGCTCGGTGGTGGGAGGGAGGGAGCCAAAGGGGTGCTTTCACCAGCCCAGCAGTGTGGCATGCTTCGGAGCCTTGTTCCTCTCTGCAAAGCCTCCAGGCCTGGCTCTCCAGCCCTCCCCGAATGCTGATGGGACACCTGCCATCCTTCAGCTAATTCCCTTTGTGCTTCCATTGGCCAGTCTGCTTCTCTTGTGTGCTACTAAGAACCATGATGGATAGGTTTCTGCAGACGTCATCTGATCTCCCACTGCATTATGTGCTCCCTACCCCAGGCTTAGGGACAGCACTTGCTCTTGGAACTTGACAGCTCTTTACAAGGTCCTTTATTGGCTCCTCTTACTCCATCCTTCTTTTCATGTTAGTGTTTGTTAATAGTTATGAATATTTATAGGCTTCATGTTACTTGTTGGAAGATAGATCAATAGAGATGATCCATTCTGATAAACTGAGAGGAAAAAAGACGTTTCAAAACGAAAACAAAACAAAACAAAAAAACCTCAGTGAGCTGTGGGACAATATGTAAAGGTCTAACACATGTGTTTTGGGGATCCCAGAAAAGAAGAGAGAGAACAGGGAAGAAAAACTACTTGAAGAAATAATGCCTGACATCTCCAAAATTTGGAGGTAGACATAATTTACAAATTCAAGAAGTTCTGTGAACCCCAAGTAGGATAAGTACAAAGAAAAACCACATGTAGATGCATCATCGTCAAACTACTGAAAACAAAGGTTAAAGAGAAAGTCTTGAAAGCAGTCTGAATTAGACGAAGCACTGTATATGGGAGAACATTAACAAGAAAATCCACTGAGTTCTCATCGGAAACGATGGAAACCAGGAGACAGTGGAACAACATTTTAAAATGCTGAACAACAACAAAAATAACTTTCGACTCAGAACTCTATCTATATTCAGGGAAAATATCCTTCAGGAATGGAGGCAAAATAAGGACATTTTGAGATAGCTGAAAACTAAGAGAATTAATCAACAGATCTGCACTAAAAGAAGTGCTAACGGAGGTCTTTCCACCTGAAGAAACGTGATAGTAGAGGGAAACCTTGATCTTTGGGTAGAGACGAAGAACACCAGAAATGCTAAATACGTGGGTAAACATTTAAACATTAAAGAATACTTATTTGCTCTTAATTTCTTTATTATACATATGACTATTTAAAGTAAAAGTTATAATAGTATATTGTAGGTTTTATAATCTGTGTAGACATAATACACATGGCAACTACAGCATAAAAGATGGGGCAGAGGGGGAAGGAATCTATGTGGTAGAAAGGTTCTTACATTTATGTGAAGTGGTACAATGTTAGCCACAACCAGACAGTAAAATGTTAGGGATATACAGTAAGTCCCCTACATACAAACCTTCAAGTTGCAAACTTTCAAAGATGCGAATGTGCATTCGTATGTCCAATCACGTAAGTTAGTTCACGTGTCTGGCATACATTGTCACATGCATGCATCCTCTACAAGTGATTGTGCTTTTGTGTACTTTACTGAGCAGTACTGTATACAGTAAAGTAGTACAGTATCTTTATTTCAAGTCCAGGCTGTCCGGAAGCAAGTGTAAAAGCAGTGGTGATGTAGCTGGTACTGCCAAGAAGAGCCAAGCGATAATGATGGAAACAAAAGTGAAAATACTTGAGAGAGTGGAGCCAGGCGAAAAGATTGTAGACATTGCTTGTTCTTATAACCTGAATCGTTCAACCATTGGCACGATTCTAAAGAACAAGGACAAGATCATGGAACATGTGAAGTCTTCTGTGCCGATGACGTCGACAATAATATCGAAGAAGTGTGGAAAAGGGATGGAGGAGATGGAGAAACTCCTCAGTGTGCGGATGCAGGATCAACATCAGCGCTGAGTCCTGCTCAGCTTAATGCTGATTCAAGAGAAAGCTAAAAGCCTTTATGAAGACTTGAAGAAGAAACATGGCAAAGAATCAGAGGGCACATATTTTAATGCCAGCCATGGCTGGTTTCATTGGTTCAAGGCTAGAGCCAACCTTCACAATGTAAAAATAAGTGGCAAGGCAGCGACTGCAGATACAGTAGCTGCCTGGGAATTTCCTGAAACGCTTTGAGAAATTATTGATGAAGGCCACATTTACCCAAGCAGGTGTTTAATATGGATGAGACAGGACTGTACTGTAAGAGGATGCCAGACCAAAGTTACATCAGTAAGGAGGAAAAGTTGATGCCAGTGCATTGAGAGTGTCATTGGCTCTGGGTGGAGATGGACCCAGAAGACTCTGGAAAGTAGACTATGCAGCATGCCCATCTCCAGGGACGGGGACCGTGGCAGGGACAGAGGTAGGGACAAAAAAAAGGCAGGGGAAGAGAAAGTGAACTGGTGGAAGAAGAAAAGATAGGGTAATGTTTTTGCATGTGTAACACTCGAAATACTTTGGTGTTTGTACTGGTTCAACCATTCATGGCCTAGTGCCCGAGTCGTTTCCCGGTCTGCTCCAGCATCAAGTGGTTACAGTTATGGATTGCAAATTTATTGACATTTGACATCTACACCAGCCTTCCTTTGATCAACAGAACTCTCTGCCGCCAAACTGAATAATTACAGAAGATTTCAGCAGTCACAGGGATGCCAAAAAGGTCATTAAATCACCTTGAAAAAAAAAAGTTGATGCCAGGGTATAAAGCAGCAAAGGATAGGCTAACTAACTCTGTTGTTTGGTGGCAATGCTTCCAGTGATATGAAGCTGAAGCCTCTCTTAGTTTATCATTCAGAGAACCCAAGAGCCCTTAAAAACATAGCCAAGGGCTCTCTTCCTGTTGTGTGCAAGAGTAACCCCAAAGCCTGGGTGACACAGACCATTTTACAGGACTGGTTTTTCCACCACTTTATCCCGGAGGTAGAGAAACATTGCTTGGAGAAGGACGTCCCTCACATTCAACATTCTTTTGCTGCTCAACAATGCTCTGGGCCACCTCCCCATTCATCGACAAGTTTCATCCCAACATCAAAGTAGTGCATCTGTCACCGAATACTACGTTGCTCATCTAACCTATGGACCAGGGAGTTATAGCGACTTTCAAGAAATATTATTTACCTCACACTTTTCGTCAGGCAGTAAAGGCGAGTGACCAATCAGGAACAATCGTGGCAATTTTGGAAAGACTATAACATCTACAAGGCCATAAAAGACATTGACTTTGCTTGGCGTGAGGTTACGGCTGTCACCATGAATGGGGTTTGGAAGAACCTTTGCCCACAGTTTGTTCATGATTTTCGTGGATTTGAGAAGGTGGATGAGGAGTCCAAAGAGGTCTTCAGCAACTTAGTGACCCTCGGCGAGAAGCTGGAGCTAGATCTGCAAGAGGACGACTTCACTGAACTCCTTGGTGTGCAACATGAGGAGCTTACTGATGGAATTGGAGGCCCAGAGAAAGGATGAAGAGGGACAGGAGGAAGAAGATGTAACGGAAGGACCAAAGAGATTCATGACGCCGGAAATGGCAAGGGGATTATCTTTATTTGAGGAGGCACTGTTAGTTTATGAGGCACAGGACCCGAACGTAGAACGGTACCCGAAGGTTGCAGCAGCCGTTCAGAATGCAATCCAGTGCTACCTTGTTATCTATGACGAGAAAAAGAGAGCTACTACCCAGATATCACTGGATCATTTTTTAAGAGGGTAGGTAGAATTGAATCCAGCAAGGAGCCAGAGCCTGTGCCATCCACGTCAGGCATGAGTGACATTGCAGCTTGCACTCTGTCACCTATTGCTGAGGATCCTTCAGCTCTACCATCTCCCACGTCCTCTCCCTCCTCCAGTGAGTAACACTTCCTGCCTGTTCGCTTGATGCCAGCTGTTGTACTGCACTACTGTACTATTCAAGGCACTGTACTGTAAGATTAAAAATGTTTACTTTATTTTTTGTGTTTGTATTTTTATGTATCATTTGTGTGAAAAGTATTATAAACCATTACAGTGCAGTACTATATAGCTGATTGGGTTTGTTGGGTGCCTAGGCTAACTTTGCAGGACTTACGGACAAATTGGACTTATGAACGTGCTGTCGGAATGGAACTCATTCATATGTGTGGGACTTACTGTATATTATAATGTTTAGAATAGCAAAAAGTGATAATTGCCTAAAAAGGCAGTAAATTAGTTAAAATGTAATTGAAAAAATTGATTATCTCAGGCACGAAAAAGAGAACATAGGAGCAAAAATAGATGGACAGGGCTTCCCTGGTGGCACAGTGGTTGAGAATCTGCCTGCTAATGCAGGGGACACGGGTTCGAGCCCTGGTCTGGGAAGATGCCACATGCCGTGGAGCAACTAGGCCCGTGACCCACAACTACTGAGCCTGCGCGACTGGAGCCTGTGCTCTGCAAAAGAAAGGCCACGATAGTGAGAGGCCCACGTACCGTGATGAAGAGTGGCCCCGCTTGCTGCAACTAGAGAAAGCCCTAGCACAGAAACGAAGACCCAACATAGCAATCAATCAATCAATCAATAAAAAAAAATAGATGGACAGACAGTGCTATGGACTGAATATTTGTGAAACTGTCCCCCTCATTCACCTGTTAAATTCTAACTACCAAAGGGATGGGATTTGGAGGTGGGGCCCTGGGAAGTGATTAGCCCATGAGGGGGGAGCCCTCATGAATGAGATTATTGCCCTTATAAAAGAGACCCCAGACAGCTGCCTCATCCTCTTGTGCCATGTGAGAAGATGGCTAGTTGATAACAACTAGACAAGAAATCAGTCCATATAAAGAAGAGCTTTATTACTATTATTTATTACTCAGCTGTACAAAGGAACGAAATTGGGTCATTTGTAGAGATGTAGATGGACCTAGAGACTGTCATACAGAGTGAAGGAAGTCAGAAAGAGAGAAACAAATATTGTATATTAATGCACATATGTGGAACCTAGAAAAATGGTACAGGTGTACCGGTTTGCAGGACAGAAGTAGAGACACAGATGTAGAGCACAAACGTGTGGACACCAAGGTGGGAAAGTGTTGGGGGCGGGGGGGTGGTGCTCTGATGAATTGGGAGATTGGGATTGACATATGTACACTAATATGTATAAAAGGGATAACTAATAATTACCTGCTGTATAAAAAAATAAAATTAAATTAAAAAATTAAAAAAAAAAAGAGAAAGAAAAAAGAATAGCTTTATGACATTATCAATCACAGCAGAAACCCACCTGTAAAGACAGATTGACCTATGTGCCACCATGGGCTCTGCATCTCCAAGTTTGCTCCTCCAACTCCGCAGCCTTGCAGGGAGGCCTTCCTATTGGTGGAAGGCCAATGGGCGTGTCTTTTGCTTCCAGAGGCGCCAAGCCTTGGGACCTCATGCCCTCAGTGCGCATGGCTACTGCAGCTTCTGTAGCAAAGCGCCTCCTCACGTGCTCTTCTGATCCAACCACTTTCTCTGTAAGGAGACGTCTAGAACTTTCTCTCTCATCTTCCTCGGGCTTCCGGGAGCACCCGGAAACCCACGTGGCGTTCGCACAGAGTGCCTGGGACAGTGGGCTGCACAGTTCCTGGCTGCAGTGCTGAGATGAGCTCTTCAGCCCCTTCTGAGCGGGACTCTGGCGTCATCCACAGAGTCAGAGAAAGTCAGGAGACAGGCGGGGGCTTCGCCGGGGGCTGGACTCCGCAGGTACCGGGGGCGCTGGGAAGGAGTGGGGGTGGGGGGAGGGGTACGCGCTGCTCGATGGGGAGTGGGGGAGGGGCGGCGGAGGGCAGCGGGCTGAAGGGGGGCTGGGGGAAGGGTCCCTTAGTGTGCGGGTCCGAGGGGAGGACCGTTAGCTGCTGGGGTGGCTGGTGGGGGGCGTTCTGGAGTCGGGGTGCAGAGGGTGGGGTAATGGCTAAGCGTGGGGGTCCCTGAGCAGAGGGCTTCCTGCTGGGCGGGTGGGGCCGGCTTTGGGGGCCAGAAGAGAGGACGACTGGCTGCGGGGGTGGGGAGGACGCGACGGGCGGGCCACTCCCCCTCCTCGTGCCGAGACACGAGGGGAGGGCTAACGGCTGCTGCGTGTGGCGGGAGGAAGGCGGAGGTACTCCTGGCGGAGGCACGGGTCGATGGGGAGGACTCCCGGGCGCGGGTGAGGTAGGCGTTGGGGGAGCTCCCGCCGGGGCGGGGGGTGGGGTGGGTGCGGAGGACGCTCGTGGCAGGAAGGGGGCTCCGGCTCCCTGGTGGGAGGGGGCAAGAGGGGTGGGCTCTGCGTCTGGGGTGCAAGAGTCGAGAGCCCCTGGCTCTGGGGGTGCTCGGGGGAGGACTCCCCGGTGTGGGGAGGTGAGAGAGGCAGTCTGATCTGTAAGCATGGGGGGCGCCCGGCTTGCAGGGCCCAGAGCGGATCGCCAGCAGGTGGTGGGTGGGGGAGGGTGTATGGGGGGATGTAGTGGGGGAGGGCGGGGAGGAGCCGCCTGGCCACGAGGGGCGTAAGTGATGCTGAGAGGGGAGGCGCTGGGGCTGCTGTGATGTGGTGGAGGCTGTTGACCATGGCAGATGGATTTGTGGGGGTCCAGGGAGGGGTCCTGCCCTGCTGCATGAGGCATCAAGAAGCTCGGCTGGCTGCCGGGGTGGGGCTAATGGCTAAGCGTGGGGGGGTCCAGAGCCGAGGGCTTCCTGCTGGGCGGGTGGGGCCAGCTTTGGGGGCCAGAGGAGAGGACGACTGGCTGCGGGGGTGGGGAGGACGCGACGGGCGGGCCACTCCCCCTCCTCGTGCCGAGACACGAGGGGAGGGCTAACGGCTGCTGCGTGTGGCGGGAGGAAGGCGGAGCTACTCCTGGCGCATGCGCGGGTCGATGGGGAGGACTCTCGGGCCCCCTCCCCGGGCCGAGACACGAGGCGAGGGCTAACGGCTGCTGCGTGTGGCGGGAGGAAGGCGGAGGTACTCCTGGCGGAGGCACGGGTCGATGGGGAGGACTCCCGGGCGCTGGTGCGGTAGGCGTTGGGGGAGCTCCCGCCGGGGCGGGGGGCGGGGTGGGGGCGGAGAACGCTCGTGGCAGGAAGGGGGCTCCGGCTCCCGGGTGGGCGGGGGCAAGAGGGGTGGGCTCTGCGTCTGGGGTGCAAGAGGCGAGAGTCCCTGGCTCTGGGGGTGCTCGGGGCAGGACTCCCCGGTGTGGGGAGGTGAGAGAGGCAGTCTGATCTGTAAGCATGGGGGGCGCCCGGCTTGCAGGGCCCAGAGCGGATCGCCAGCAGGTGGTGGGTGGGGGAGGGTGTGTGGGGGGATGTAGTGGGGGGGGCGGGGAGGATCCTCCTGGCCACGAGGGGCGTAAGTGATGCTGAGAGGGGAGGCGCTGGGGCTGCTGTGATCTGGTGGAGGCTGTTGACCATGGCAGATGGATTTGTGGGGGTCCAGGGAGGGGCTCTGGCCCCCTGCATGAGGCATCGAGAAGCTCGGCTGGCTGCCGGGGTGGGGCTAATGGCTAAGCGTGGGGGGGTCCAGAGCGGAGGGTTTCCTGCTGGGCGGGTGGGGCCAGCTTTGGGGGCCAGAGGAGAGGACGACTGGCTGCGGGGGTGGGGAGGACGCGACGGGCGGGCCACTCCCCCTCCTCGTGCCGAGACACGAGGGGAGGGCTAACGGCTGCTGCGTGTGGCGGGAGGAAGGCGGAGCTACTCCTGGCGCATGCGCGGGTCGATGGGGAGGACTCTCGGGCCCCCTCCCCGGGCCGAGACACGAGGCGAGGGCTAACGGCTGCTGCGTGTGGCGGGAGGAAGGCGGAGGTACTCCTGGCGGAGGCACGGGTCGATGGGGAGAACTCCCGGGCGCTGGTGCGGTAGGCGTTGGGGGAGCTCCCGCCGGGGCGGGGGGCGGGGTGGGGGCGGAGAACGCTCGTGGCAGGAAGGGGGCTCCGGCTCCCGGGTGGGCGGGGGCAAGAGGGGTGGGCTCTGCGTCTGGGGTGCGAGAGGCGAGAGCCCCTGGCTCTGGGGGTGCTCGGGGGAGGACTCCCCGGTGTGGGGAGGTGAGAGAGGCAGTCTGATCTGTAAGCATGGGGGGCGCCCGGCTTGCAGGGCCCAGAGCGGATCGCCAGCAGGTGGTGGGTGGGGGAGGGTGTATGGGGGGATGTAGTGGGGGGGGGCGGGGAGGAGCCTCCTGGCCACGAGGGGCGTAAGTGATGCTGAGAGGGGAGGCGCTGGGGCTGCTGTGATCTGGTGGAGGTTGTTGACCATGGCAGATGGATTTGTGGGGGTCCAGGGAGGGGCTCTGGCCCACTGCATGAGGCATCGAGAAGCTCCAGGTCGCCTTTGTCCGGGTGGCACAGGAATTGCAGAGGTGGGTGGGCGGGGCGAGGCCCCGGCCTCCACAGAGAGTACAGATTCTTTACGAGGGTGCTTTGCACATTCACCCGGACAGGCCATACCAGAGTTGTAAAAAAGACTCCATAAATTTAACAGTGTTGCAATTTTACATGATAAGTTTTCTCATCATGGGGAAATGTTATTTGATGGTACTAATGATAATATATCTTTAAATATTGGGAAACCCATGGATGAAAGAAAAAAATCACAGAGGGACTTAGAAAATATTTCAAAGTGAATACTCAGAAAACACAACTTACCAAAATTAGTGGGAGGCAGCAAAAAGCGACAGGAGGAAACTGTATTCCTCTAAATGCTTCTGTTAGAAGAGTCAGGACATAAAATCAGTGAGCTAACAGCCCATTTAGAGATGCTAGAAGAAGAAGAGCAAAGGAAACATAAAATGAAGTAATAAGAGAGCTAAGAGAGGAAATCAGTGATAGAAAGCAAATTATGGACACGATGAACAAAGCCATGCTCTTCTTTGAAAAGAGCAAGAAAACTGAGAAAGTCCTAGAGCGATGAATCAAGGAAAAATAGAAAGAACGCTGATCACCAATGTCAGGAATGAAAGAGGGCTAACGTTACGGATCAGATGTACATTACAAAGAGAATATAGGGATATTATGGAAATGTTTATGCTAAAAAATTTGAAGACTTGAAAAATCCCTTGGGAGAAAGGCAGCTTCCTAAAACTGAGGCCAGAAATGGAGAAAATGTGACGAGCCTTCTATCTTTTTTTAAAAATTATTTTATTTTATTTTATTATTGCTTCTTGAGTCGTATACAAGAAGTGCTCTTTTATTATTATTTTTAAAATTTATTTTTACTTTTGGCTGCGTTGGGTCTTCGTTGCTGTGCGCGGGCTTTCTCTAGGTGCGGCGAGCGGGGGCTACTCTTCGTTGCGGTGCACGGGCCTCTCATTACGGTGGCTTCTCTTGTTGCGGAGCATGGGCTCCAGGCATGTGGGTTTCAGTGGTTGTGTCACGTGGGCGCAGTAGTTGTGGCTCATGGGCTCTAGAGCGCTGGGTCAGTGGTTGCGGCGTGCGGGGTTAGTTGCTCCGCGGCATGTGGGATCTTCCCGGACCAGGGATCGAACCTGTGTCCCCTGCACTGGCAGGTGGATTCTTAAGCACTGCACCACCAGGGAAGTCCCTAGCCTTCTATCTTGTAAATAAATCTAACTTATCAAAAAGAAGTTTCCTTAAGTCAAACAAACAAAACAGGGCAGGGAGGTGCTCCAGGCTGCTGCTGTGAGGGGCAGCAGGGTGGGCTGTGTGGCACAAACATGCTTCTCTCCCCTTTGCACCCACAGGCCGATTCCCACACTTGAACAGTCTGTGCACACCTGTTTGATCGCTTCCCCCCACCCTCAGGTCCTCGAAGATGGCGATGGCTCTGGCGATACTGCGGGACTGGTGCAGGTGGATGGGCGTGAACGCTCAGCGATCTCTGCTCATCCTGGGCATCCCGGACGACTGCAAAGACCAGGAATTCCAGGAGGCTGTGCAGGCTGCCCTGTGTTCCCTGGGCAGGTACCGAGTGCTGGGCAAGGACTACAGAAAGGAGCTGGGGTCGAGTGTTGCCCTGGTCGAGTTTGCTGAGTATTTAAATCACAGCTTGATCCCCCGCCAAATACCAGGCAAGGGGGGGCCCTGGACTGTGGTCTGCCTGCCCCAGGCCCCTGATGCTGAGTCACAGGATAGACCCAATTTCCCTGCACAGCCCCAGAGACAAGCAGTGGTTGGCAGGGCGGGTGAGGCAGGAACTGCAGGTGAGGAGGAAGCTGCAGGGGACGCGGGAGCCGCAGCTATGGAGGGAGACGCAGGTGAGGAGGAAGCCTTAGGTGAGGTGGCAGCTGGAGGTGAGGAAGGAGCTGGAGTTGAGGCAGGAGCTGCAGGTGAGGAGGGAGCCTTAGGTGAGGTGGCAGCTGGAGGTGAGGAAGGAGCTGGAGTTGAGGCAGGAGCTGCAGGTGAGGAGGGAGCCTTAGGTGAGGTGGCAGCTGGAGGTGAGGAAGGAGCTGGAGTTGAGGCAGGAGCTGCAGGTGAGGAGGGAGCCTTAGGTGAGGTGGCAGCTGGAGGTGAGGCAGGAGCTGGAGCTGAGGAAGGAGCTGCAGGTGAGGCGGGAGCTGGAGGTGAGGCAGGAGCTGCAGATGAGGCAGGGGATGGAGGTGAGGCAGGAGGTGCAGGTGAGGCAGGAGCTGCAGGTGAGGAGGGAGCCTCAGGTGAGGCAGGAGCTGCAGGTGGGGAAGGAGCTGAGGGTCAAGCAGGAGCTGAAGGTGAAGCACGAGTGTCAGATGAGGAGGGAGTTGCAGGGGACAGAAATGTTGCAGGCGTGGCAGGACTTCTGAATATGGCAGGACCCATGGGCGAGGCAATGACTGCAGCTGAGAAAGCAGCTGTGGAAGCGGTAGCCGCCATGGATGAGGCAGGGCCCTGGACCCAGCAGTGGAGGCAGGCCTTGCAGCCCGTGCTAGAGAAAATGGGCTACAAGGAGCTGGGAACCTTCTCGGGGGTGGAAGAGCCGGGCCACGGGGAAGAGTCCTTTGAGAGCTGGCTGGAGCAGGCCAACGACATGCTGCACCTGTGGCGCCACGTGTCTGAGAGGGAGAGGAGGAGGAGGCTGGTGGAGAGCTTGCGCGGCCCTGCGCTGGACCTCCTGTGCGGCCTCCTGGCGGAAGATCCCGAGCTGCCTGCCCAGGACTGCCTGGCCGCGCTGGTGCAGGGGTTTGGGAACAAGGAGCCCCAGGTGAGCGCTCGGCTGAAGTTCATGACCTGTGCCCAGCGGCCTCAGGAGACTCTCTTTGCGTACGTCATGCGCCTGGAAGGCCTGCTGCAGTCGGCCCTGGAGAAGGGGGCCATCCACCTGGCCATGGCGGACCAGGTGCGCGCCCGGCAGGTGCTGATGCGGGCCCGGCTGAACGACACGCTCCAGGAGGAGCTGAGGAGGATGCGGCTGATGCGGAGGCCTCCCAGCTTCTTGGGGATGCTGCGGCTCGTCCAGAAGGCCGAGGCCTGGGAGGCCGACCCGGCTAGCAGTGAGCAGTCCCCAGGGGGAGAAGAGGCCCGTGCGGACGTGGGAGTCCTGGCAGCAGCCGCCCAGGCCGCCCCGGCCCATGAGGCCATCACCGAGGGCACCACTGCAGATGGCACCAAGGCCTCCCCGGCCGGTGAAGATACCGCCGCCCAGGCCGCCCTTTCCAAGGAAGGTAGCGCCGAGGACCACCCAGCGCGTGAAAAGGCCAGTGAGGCAGTTGCCGGCACTGTCAAGGCTGGCGAGGCGGCCCCTGAAGATCATGGTGCCGCCAGGGCAGCCCCTGGCCCTGGGGAGACCAGCAAGGCCTCCACGGCCACTCAGGAAGATGGAAGTGCTCCCGCCCCTGCGGGCCTAGGTCAGGCAGGACCCTCAGGTGCCCCCAGGGCCCCCATGCCTGGCCGGGTGGGCAGTGCTTCCCCGGTGGCCCCAGGAGGTCCGGGCTGGGAGCCAGAGGGCCTCGCCCAGGCAGGAGGCCAGGAAGCCGAGGAGCCCCCCGAGGAGGGGCTCAAGCCCATCCCGGAAGTGCCGGGAAATGAGGACGGGGCTGCAGAGATGAGCCCCCCGGGGTCCTCCTCGGGCCAGTAGTCTCAGCAGGCCCCGGGGCCCCCAGGCTTGGCGGCAGGGGGAGGCCAGGCCAGGCAGCCTCCTGGCCCCATGTTAAGGGCCACTCAAGGTGCCTGGGCCTCCCTCCTGAGAGGGGACCCCTATTCATCATCCCCTGGGGCAGGCTGCTCCCTGCACTGGCAAGCCCAAATGTGTCCCTGTAGGCCCCAGAGTGACCCAGGTGTCCAGGAACCCCCCCAGCCCCCGCTCCCCTCCCCCCAACACACACCCCCTAGTCATCGTCCCCCCACGGGGCCCTCAGGAAGGGAGACTGTGGGGGGATGGAGGGCCGCCGGGTGGGGTGTAGCAGAGGCACCTTGGTGGGGACCCTGGCGGGGGGCCGGGACCCGTGGCCTCTGGTGGCTGTTAGAAGTTCCTCTCTGTGTTATCATGCCCTCTGTTCAATGGTTTCAGTCAATGTTTTTGGTTAATAAATTTCCCTGAACGTTTCAGCTGAGTCTGGCCTCTGCTGTGGGCAATGGAGGGAGAGGGCTGCTGTGGGTGAGGGCGGGGGTCCAGAGTAGGATTCCTGCTCAGCACCCATGGGACACCTCTCCAGTGAGAGGGGAGGGTAGGCACTTTGCAGACCCAGACATGGTGAGGGTTTTTCTTCCATTTCATAGGTGAACTGTAAAGTTTTAGTTTGACCGTGGGCCCCATCCCGGACGTTGCTCGTGCTTGAAAGCATGGGTGCTGTGCACGGCCCTGAAGGCCAGTGGACACAGAGGAGGAGCTCTGACCTCGTGGGTCACACGTGGGTCCGTGCACGTCGGCCTGGCCCGGGGGCTCCGGGACCAGAAGGCCGTGCCCGGTTTGCACGAGGGCTCGGCCTGTGGCTCTGCACCCGTGCACGAGTGTCATCGTGCCCCCCTGCGATGACGGGCGTGAAGCAGGAGGCTGACATGCTGACGGGCCTGCCCTGTATGATGTCACTTCCTGGCTGGGCTGTGATGTCACCCCCGAGCAACCGGAGCACTTTTGCGAGGGGCTGAGCGGGAGTGTGAGCCCAGGGTGCTGCCGGCCGCGCTGCGCTGTCCCGTTTACGTGAAGGAGGGACACGCCGCCCTCCGCATGGCTGAGGACGAGAAGGGCCCCTGTTTAAGAGAGGCTGCCCGCACCTCCTCGTGAGGATGAAGGGGAGAGTGTGCAGTAAACCTGCATCCTGGAAGGCGGACGGCAAGCCGGCAGCCCTGGGGTACCTCCCGGCGCCCAGCGCCTCGGAGCCGCAGGACGGCCTCCCACCCTATCCTGAGGACATCCAGGGGACCCCGAGCGACCCGGAACTCGACCATGCAGCCGCCCTGGCCAGGACTGACTCTGTCCCTCCGGCCCCTCCTCGGACAGCAGCCGAGCCCCCCGCGCCGGATCCCGACGCGCAGGCTCTGGTCCCTCTAGGCCCTGGCCTGGCAGAGGTGGCCCGGCCCGCCGAGGTCCCCTGGCTCTGCTTCGCCTGGCCTCCCGCCCAGATGAGTCCTCCCTGGCCCGTGCTGGGCCTGGCCGCCGCGCCCCCCCAGCTCTCAGCCTGCCCCCGCGCGTGGCTCCCGGTGGCCGCGCCGCTGCCTCTTGTGCCCCCTGGATGCCCGAGGTGGCCGCCAGGCCTGCCGCCTCCCTGACCTTGATCCCTCGGCCCCTGAGCCCCTTCTGCTACTACTGCGTGGGCTCCCGCTGTTTCAGGGAATACACGGCCCCTCCGGGCGGGCCCACAGAGGACCCTGACCAGGCAGACCCTGCAGACACACGGAGGTGGTAACGCGGTCACAACCTTGCAGGGCAATAAAGAGCACGGGGACATGAGAGCGATGTTCCGCCCAACACGTGTTTGGCGCCTCCGTCCTGGGCCCGGCTGAGCAGTTGAGTCCCCTCAGCAGGAAACGATGACAGGGGACAGCCCACCCCCGGCACAGTGCGGGCACCTAGCAGACACCCGGTGAAGCCCCTCAGACGCCCTGCCTCCACTCACTAGAGAGACCCTTCAAGGGCTTGACAAGCACAAGGAAGGGCCTGGCATCCGCGGCTTCCCGGTCGCGGGCACACCGTGTCCAGCAGGGTCTTGATTTGACAGATGAGAAGAGCTCAGGCCTCCCCGGGTCAGAGGCCTGAAAAGAGCCCTTACTGCCCTGAGACGCACAGGGGTGGAGGGGACGGTCCCCGCCAGGGGCCTGCGGGGGCTCAGTTTGGGGGTGCCCTCTGGCGTCGGGACAGCAGGACTGAGGTCTGCTTTGCACTGCGGGTCCTGCGTCTGGTGACATGCTCTTGATTCTCTTTTCCTTGCCTTTTTGAGCTAAACACTTCAAGGGCGCCACGCTCCAACACCCTCTGGTCGCTGGGGTGTCGAGCTTAGAGCGCGAGTCCTTGTGGACGAGCCCCCCTAAAGAGTGTTTGCCTTGAGGAGCAAAGGGAGTAAAGCTCCACGGTCATACTGTCGAGATAAGAGCCCCGAGCTCCGCGGGAGGAGAGAGCGCACACACCAGTCCACCAGAACCAGAAGACTGGGGGCTCCCTTCTTTGCACTTTGGCGGCAGGTAGAGCAGGCCCCCTGAGACGGGCACACTGGGCGGTGCAGGACAGGAGCGCCGTCACCCGGGCGCTGACCTGCAGGTGCCGCCCGGCCCGGGCTGCTCGCGCTTACATCCCGAGGCCCGCTGGTGCGCGCTCAGCCCCTTTCTAGGGTTCGTTGACTGGGGCACGCCTTAGCTTTTAAGGAGTAGGTTGCTCTCCTCTTGGTCGTGCACTTCCGTAGGCCTCCTGACCTGGGACCACAGGGAGATGCTCGTATTTAAAAACCACTTTCCCGTTCACCTCAGCCCGTGGGGAACTTGCTTCCATGTAACTCTACAGAGAAAGGGGAGATTGTGCGGACTGTAATATCAAGCCATCTGCTTTTCACAAAGGAACCTTTTGATTTATGAAGTCTAGGCTGCCTGGCATCGGTAAAGAGAGCAGCGGCGTACCTCACGCCAGCGCTGAGTCCCTCTAGACTTTGCACCGCATGTCTGCGCACTGACGTTGGCTGAGCTCCCGCCCTCCTGGGCTGGGTAGAGGCAGCTGCCCAAGCTCCCGCAGGAGTAAAGGGGACGCGAGAAGGGGCTTCACAGGCTGACCTGTGACAGCCACATAGAGTCGCCGAACCACTCGTGCCCGGGCCACCAGAGGAGAGGCCAGGCTGGTCCCGAGCCCTGGGCTTGACTTCTGTTCCCAGGGCGTCCCAGGTTACAGTGTCTAGGACAGTGGAAAGGCTTCTCAACCGGAAAGGGTGGCTCAGAGAGAGAGAGAGCTGCGTCACAAGTGCTCCAGACTCTGTAAGGGTGACCCTGGAGGCCGAAACGGGCAGAGCCACGTGAGTCTGGCGATCGATGGTGGACTCACTTGCCACCAGCTCTGCCCGAGCCTCCTTCAGCCCAGTGGTCAGCCCGGGGCTGCCCGTCCACCAGCCGTGGCCTCGTCGCCCTCGCTGCCGGCTGTGCCGATACCAGCCGCGGCAGGGCCCCGAGGGCTCAGCACCACGCGGGCACACACGTGACTGAGCCAGCTCGCACTGGTCAACGACGTAAATTCTGGAAATGTGCTGGGTCCCAGCTTCGGGGGTGGGGGGCGGGCGTCCTGAGCCTGCGTCCCCACGAAGACAGTGAGCAGGGTCAGCGCCCAGTGATGTGTGCAGAGCACTGAAGGCCAGGGTGCGCCCCCAGCTCACAGCTGCTGCCTCCATGTGTGGGGGATGGGCTGGGGGACCTGGCCAGGCCTCTGTGGCTGTCACAGCGATAGGGCGACATCCCCTCCCAAACACTGCTAAGGAGTGGGGGGGGGAGCGGGAATTGCCTGGAGTTCCAGGGGTTAGGACTCGACGCGTTCACTGTGGTGGCCCGGGTTCAATCCCTGGTCGGGGAACTAAGATCCCCCAAGCCTTGTGGGGTGGCCAAAAACACAAAAAAGGAAAAAGAAAGAGGGTTGGGGGAGGAGGGGAAGTAGACCCAAGGTACCAGGAATGATCCAACCACCAGCAGCCAGAGGAGCCGCGGGTCAGCCCGGGTGAGGGGTGGTCCCATCTGCCGCTCCCGTCTGTCACAATCCAACAGCTAGTGGACGTCAGGGGGGTCTCTTGAGCAACCCAACAGCAGTGCCCCAAAATGAACGATGCAAAAATGGACAGAAGGGAAGGAAGAAACAGGTGTACAACAGAAGTGGGAGACTTCAGTTCCCCCTGTGATGGATTCAAATGGATCCCCCAGCTCCCACCCCAACCATTAAATCCACCTGTTGCAGTGCTAATCCCAAGGTGAATGTATTTGGAGATAGCACCCTTGGGGGAGTCAGTAAGGTTGAATGAGGTCATAAGGGTGGGGCCCTAATTCCACAAGAGTGGTGTCCTTTGGAAAAGAGGAAGAGATAGGGAAGATCTCCCTCCCTCCCTCACCCTCTCTTCCTCCCTCCCACCCTCCCTCTCTCTCTCTCTCTCTTTCTCTCCCTCCCTCCCTCTCTCTCTCTCCATCCCTCCCTCCCCCTCTGCCCCCTCTCTCCCTCCCTCCCTCCCTCTCTCTCCATCCCTCCCTCCCCCTCTGCCCCCTCTCTCCCTCCCTCCCTCTCTCTCTCTCTCTCCCCACCTTCCTCCCCCTCTCTCTTTCCCTCCTTCGCCCCCCCTTTCTCTCTCTCCCTCCCTCCCCCTCTCTCCTTCCTTCCCTGCTCCTCTCTATCTCTCTCTCCCTTCCCTGTCTCTCCCTCCCTCCCCCCTTTCTCTCTTGCCCTCCTTCCCTCTCCCTTCCCCTCCCTCTCTCTCTCTCTCCCTCCCTCCCTCTTTCCCTCTCTCTCTCTCTCTCTCTCTCTCCCTCCCTCCCTCCCGTCCCCCCAACCTGTGCACAGAAGCAGCCAAGTGAGAGACCAAGAGAAAACCGGCTCTCTGCGAGCCAGGAAGAGAGGCCTTCCCTCACCAGAAACCGAACTTTCCAGCAAGTTGATGTTGGACTTCTAGCCACCAGGAGTGGGACCCAGTACGTTTCTGTAGTTTGAGCCACCCACTCTGCGGGACTTTGCTATGGCAGCTCTAAGCAGACTAACACAGCCTGCTTTCATTATGGGTACAACAACCTGCCAGCACCGCAGTAAGGGAATCACAGGTTTGAAGAGCCCTGTACAAAGACTAGATCTCATGACACGTGTAGACTATTAGCCCCAAGAGCAGAATACACACGTGCTCGTCAAGTGTACCTAGAACGTTCTCCAGGATAGTCCACACGTTAAGCCACACAGCATCCCTCAGTAAAGTTAAGGGGATACAAACAAAAGGACTGAAATCATACAAAGTATGTTCTCTGGCCAAAACAGAGTGAAATTAGACATCAATAACAGAAGGAAACTTGGGAAATCTGCAAATAGAGGGAAATTGTGCCAGGCCTCCCCAAAGAACAACATTAGTCTGGGACGATGCCAAATGCAACAGCACAGGATGAGGGGCTGAAACAGCAGACACAGATTCTCACGGTGGTGGGGCCCGGGAGGCCGAGAGGGAGGGTCCAGCAGGGGTGGCTTGTACTGCGGCCGGTCTCCTTGGTTGCAGGTGGCCGTGCTCTAACTGCCCCTCACATGGTCACCCTCTGTGCACGCACCCCCAGGCCCTGCCTTCTCTCCTTGTATGTGCTGATCTGCTCTTCTCTCAAGGGCACCAGCCATCTTGCTTTAGACCTCATCCCAATGGCCTCATGTCAACCTAAGAACCACTAACTCCCGTCACAGTGACATTGTGAGGTTCTAGGGGTTAGGGCTTCAACATGCAAAATTTGGGGGGATGCAGTTCAGTCCGTAACAATAGCCCAGGGAACATACAAGACATCACAAGGGAAATTAGAAAATACTTTGAAATGAAGAAAACACATACCAACGCCCCCAGGACTTATGGCTCGCGGCCAAAGAGGCACTTGGGAGTTAAAGCTGCAAACACCTGTGTTCCAATGGAAGCAACACCTCAAATCAATAGCCTCATCGTGAACAGGGACAAGCGAGAAAAAGAGTTAGGCGAATCCAAGCATTCTGATAACAAATTTTCACGAGAAAAGGAAAACTGCACTAATCCACGTATGCGGGGATCAGAAGACATGTACTGGTTTGGAATCTTCACAACATGGGGGAGGGCGCATCTTTCTTACACACTCAGTAACAAGAGCTACATCCACCGACCACTTCATTTGGCCCAGGCCTTTTACAAACAGGTCACATCATGGGGAAACCCACACCAATGCTTTTGCCTTGTACTATTACGAGGCCCATTTTACAGATGGAGAAATCGAGGCATAGGGAGTCTCCATGATTTGATCAGCTTATCACTAGAAGGACTCTTATTCAAGCTGAGCTTAGTGTACGTGCAAAGCCCCGTCCCCGCACTGGCCTGACTTGTCTCCCCAACAGTCAAGGGGGATTCAGCTGTCCTCCACGGGGTCCTACTACCTGATGCCTCAGGCCACATAATGGAGAAAACACAGGGAAGCCAGGCATTAGTGCCCATGAGAGCCTGACACTGGATTCTGCCCACGTGGCCTCCCCAGCCCCATCAGGTCACCATCTCTCGTGAAATGGACACGAGGGCCAGGGAGGAGGGTGAGGGTCTAGGACTGAGGGTGTGAGGATGGAGAAGGGTCCTGGACGTGGGGGTCCGAGGCACGGCCCTCGGCAGGCGGCTCTTCTGCGCAGGCTTGGGCCCTGCTTTCTCCTTCCACTGCCCACTCTGCTCCCTTCTCTCCCGGCGGCGTGGTGGCCCCACGTTCTCCTGCAGGCTCACTTCCCCGGGCAGACTGGCTGTGAGGCAGGCGGCAAGCCTGCATTCAAAGCACGGGGACCGCCGGGCTGGAGGGCTCTCAGCACCCCCACGGGGCGTGAGTGTCTGTGCCCTTCAGGGCCCTGTGGATGACCTCAGTCTGGGTACGGGAACATACATGACGCGTTCCCTACACATACATGTGGTATGGCGATGCATGTGTATATAGGCACATATATTCTACACACGTTATATATATATACATAGGACACACACTGCACTGCACAGACATGTAAAATGTATTACTCACTATGAATGAGGATGAAAAAGTGACAATCACGTAACTCCAACAGGTAATATGATCTAATCATCAAAGCAAGCGTTTCCCTAAATCACCTGCCACTGCTCAGGCCTCTTCAGCTAAAACTAAACGTTTCTTAAAACAGGTTTCCAAAGTCTGGAGGCTGGTGAGGAGCCCCGAGGGGAAGGTGTGCGGTTCTCTGTGCTCCCCCCACGGTCATGGGCGCGGCAGCCCCCCATCCAGCATCTGTGCTGGGACTGCAGCCTTTCTCTCGGGATTGAGGAGGACCCTCCTGAGTGAGGATGGAGGGGTCCAGCAGGCCCGGAACAGAGGGTCCCCCAGCATGCAACCCCACCCCTACTGGGACTCCTGGGGCACCCCGGGCCGGGCTGTCAGGCTGCCCATCCCACTCCGCCGCCCACCTCCTCAGGGATCTCGGGGGGTCAGGGGCTCGGTCTGCGGGGCGCAGTCTCAGGTGGGCAGAGGGAGGGGCCCAGGTGCTGCCTGGAGTCGAGGTGAGGACCAGAGGAGGACTGAGGGCCCCCAGGGGATGCATCTGCGGCCCTCCGACAGCCCTGGGAGCCCCCCGACATGCTGTCCGGATGCAACGTGCACTGATCCCCCTGGGAGGGGGAGGGGAGGGCCTGGGGCAGGGAGGCCGGGGCCAGGTCGGCAGAGGGAAGGAGCCCAGCCCCACCAGGACTCAAGGTACAACCATGAGGGGGACTCGGAGGCCGCAAGGCATCCAGGTCGGCCCTGCTGTCAGCCCTGAGAGACCCCCGGCAGGGCTGTGGGAATAAGCCCCACCCCCGACCCCCGCTTCCCTCTCAGGGGTCCTGGCTGGGGAGGGCCTGGGCCTCAGGGGACCAAACACAGGTGGGCGGGGGGGGGCCGACCAGCTGGGAGGGAAGGTGAGGAGCCGAGGGAGGGCTGAGGGAACCCAGAGGGATCATCTCAGCCCTGGGAAGCCCTGGGCTTGGTGGCCTGATGTGCTGTCCATAGATTCCCACCGGGGGTCTCAGGACAGTGAGGGCCTTGGTGTGACGGTCCAGCCTTGGGTCAACACAGGGGGCATCACAGGACCTGCCAGAGCTCAAGTTGAGGACCCTGAGGGAGGACAGAGGGGACCCCACAGATCCCCGCCCCTGCCAACAGCCCTGGGAGTCCCGGGACGGAATGAGCACTTGGGAAGGCGTTTTGACTTCGGCATCCAGGTCTCAGAGATACTGGGGACCTGGGATAAGGGGCGGGGCCTCATGAGCGCAGAGGGTCAAATGTCAGGTCCCTGGTGGACTAAGGTTAGGGCCCTTAGGCAGGACTGAGGGGACCCTGAGGGAGGACAAAAGGGACCCACCAGATCCCCGCCCTTGCAGGTGGCCCTGGGAGGTCCCGGGGCGGGATGAGCACAGTAGGCCTGTCCTGACTTCCTGACGTCCAGGTCTCAGAGATACTGGGGACCTGGGATAAGGGGCGGGGCCTAAGGTGGGTGGAGGGGAGAATCGCAGGTCCAGCTGGGAGTCAACGTGAGGCCCCTGAGGGAGGACAGAGGGGACCATGGACCTCAGATCAGAGTCGGCCCTGGGAGGTCATAGGGCAGGAGGGCCAGTTACAGCACTTCCTGACATCCGGGTCTCATAGAGAGTGGGAACCTGGTATGCGGGGCAGGGTGTCAGGTGGACAGAGGGGAGATTCCCAGGTCCTGCCGGGGGTCAAGGTGAGGACCCTGAGGCAGGACTGAGGGGACCCTGGACCCCAGAACAGAGGGGACCTCAGAGAAGCTCACCCAGGCTGTCAGCCCTGGTAGGTCCCCGGCAGGGCTGACGGGACGTTGCAGGCTCTCACCTCTGCCACGTGGTTGGGGATGGAGGCGTCTTGGGATGCAAAGACCTTGGTCTGAGGGGAAACATCAGGTCAGCAGAGGGAGGAGTCCCAAGATCTGCCAGGTGTCAAGTTGTGGACCCCGAGAGAGGACTGAGGGGAGCCCAATCCCCGGAACAAAGGGGGGCCCACAGAAATCTGGCCTGACCCAACTGTCAGCCCTGGAAACCCCAGCCAGGACCTGTCTCACTGACCCCTCCTCATTTCCAGATGGGTGGGTTCAGGGAGGCGGGCACCTTGCTCTGGGTGTCTGGCCTCAGGCCCTGGCAAGGGTCATGGAGAAGACTGGGGAGACCCCTCCTCACACAGAGTACTTGGAGCCCAGCCGGCCCTGCCCCTTTTGTCACCCCTGGGTGTCCCAGAATAGGTGGGTACATTGACTGCCCCTCACTTCCTCTTCTGGTGTCTTATGGAGGTGAGGCCTTGGCTGAAGGAGATGGGTCACAGTCAGCAGAGGGAGCTGTCCCAGGCCCTGCAGGGTGTCAAGGTGGAGACTGAACCGACCACCATCGTCCCAGCACAGATGGACCCCACGGAGTTTGGTTGTCCCTTGTGAGCCCTGTTAGCCCCTGGGCACCATGGCCAGATGTGGAGGTCCTCACGCCCTTCTTTTCAGTGCAGGGAATGTGTCTTGAGAATTTTGCCTCAGGACAGCAGACAGAGGGCCCAGGCCCTGCCAGGGCGAAGGGGACGCCCTGCCCTGAGTGAACACAGAGCGGGCCACCCACACCAGGACAGTGGGAACCTCACAGAGTCCGGCCCACCCCTCCTACCAGCACCGAGGGGCCCAGGGCTGTGCCACAATCTACACCCGAGGTGCGCCCTCCATTCCTCTTACAGGGGCTCCAGGAACCGGGAGGCGAAGGCCCAGGTCTGAGGCACGTGTCCTCAGGCCACAGAGCCGAGGAGGCCCAGGCAGCGCCAGGAGTCAAGGTGAGGTGTGTGCCCTGAGTGTGCACCCAGGGGCTCCCCCTCCCAGAACAGAGGGGACCCCACAAGGCCCAAGTCACCGCACCTCCCCACACCCCTCTCAGCCCCGGTCGGTACCTGGGGCTGTGCTGGCTGCACCCTGAGGGGCCACCTCGCTTCCTTCTTCAGGTTGGCAGGGGACAGGCCGCCCAGGAGGAGCGCCCCTGTGAGGCCCGAGGGCACCCCTCCAGACGAGCCCTGTAAGTGGCCTTTGTCAGAGCTGCCCAGGGTGCGTGTCTCTGCCGAGGCCGCTCACACCCCCTTTCTCCCACAGGCCCGTGGTCCGTATCTGTCACCCCTGCCCAGACTCCCGTCGGCGGCCCGACCCCAGTCATCAGGCCCCTGGTCGAGATGAGCGAGCTGCGCCAGCCTGAGGCAGACCTTCAGGCCCCAGTCCAGGCCCAGGGCCCGGTGGAGGCGCAGCTGTTCGGGGCTGCGGGCGAGGAGGCCGCATCCCCCTCGTCCTCCTCCTCCCCCGTCGCCCCCTCCTTCTCCGCCTGTGCCGAGTCCTTGCCCCAGGAGGCACTTACTGTGCTGATGGCTGACCTGGTGGCGTTCCTGCTGCCCAAGTATCGCACAAAGGAGACTACCACAGAGGCAGAAATGCTGACCATCCTCAGTGATTACCAGGACCACTTCGCCGTGGTCTTCAGCCGAGCCTCCGCGCACTCGCAGCTGGTCCTTGGCCTCGACGTGAAGGAAGTGGACCCCAGCAATCACTCCTATGTCCTCGTCCCCGCCCTGGGCCTCGCCTACGATGGGATGCTGAGTGACGGGCCGAGCATGCCCAAGCCCGGCCTCCTGGTGTTGCTCCTGGGCCTGATCCTCCTGGAGGACGACTTTGTTGCCCCAGAGGAGGAGGTGTGGGGAGCACTTAGCAAGGTGGGTGTGTGTGCCGGGAGGCAGCACTACATCTATGGGGAGCCCAGGGAGCTCCTCACCAAAGTGTGGGTGCAGGAGGGCTACCTGGAGTACCGGCAGGTGCCCCACTGTGACCCCGCCCACTACGAGTTCCTGTGGGGTCCCCGGGCCCACGCGGAGACCAGCAAGTGGCAGGTCCTGGAGCATCTGCTCAGGGCCAGTGGATGGGATTCCAGGTCCTTCCCATCCCTGTGTGCAGAGGGTGTGAGCGATGAGGAAGAGGGGGCCTGAGCCAGAGCAGCAGCCAGGCTCCTTCCAGGCCCACGTCCAGCAGCTTCTCCCGTGGGGCAGGAAGGGAGGCTGATCCTTCGCTCGGAGTCTGAAGAGGGAGCGGTCAGCCTTCTAAGTGGTGAGGGCCCAGGCCTGTCGGGGGAACCCGGTGTGCAGCATCTTTGGGTTCCTGTTGTGTATGATGACATGGAATTTCATCTCTGTTTTCTTTAGGAATTTGTCAAATATTGTTCCACTTAAAAGAAGGCTTAATAAGCTTCAGTATCTAAGTTTGTGAATGACATTAATCACACATGTATTTGCACTAATTCAGTTCAACGACAAGAGTTTTGCTATTGTGTAAAACAAATAGTAAGATTCCCATGTTATTTTGTGATCCTGAACAAGATAACATAGCATTGGAATAGGAATTTACTTGGAAATGTGAAAGTAATTAGCAGTACAACTGAAGGCCACCCCGTTGTTCCTCGGGACACACCATCGTCGGCTCAGTGGTGCGTGCCCTGCTGTGGGACTGTCCTGTTCCCGCCATAGGGCAGGACCAGGTCCCGGGCATGTGGGCCAGAGGGGGAGTGGCTGCCCTAGGGGGAGCGGGCATTGCCAGCGCCCATTGTCCTGGCGAGAGGCCACCCGTGGGGCCCTCAGGAAGGGAGACTGTTGGGAGATGGAGGGCCACCGGGTGGGGTGTAGTGGAGGCACATTGTTGGGGACCCTGGGGGGGGCGCCGGGACCCGTGGGCTCTGGTTGCTGTTAGAAGTTCCTCTCTGTGTTCCTCTCTGTTCAATGGTTTCAGTCAATATTTCACTTTAATAAATTTCCCTGAAAGTTTCAGCTGAGTCTGGCCTCTGCTGTGGGCAATGGAGGGAAAGGGCTGCTGGCAGTGAGGGCGGGGGTCCAGAGTAGGATTCCTGCTCAGCACACATGGGACACCTCTCCAGTGAGAGGGGAGGGTAGGCACTTTGCAGACCCAGAGGTGGTGAGGGTTTTTCTTCCATTTCATAGGTGAACTGTAAAGTTTTAGCGAAAACTGATAATTGCCTCAAAAGGCAGTAGAGAAGTTAAAATGTAAATGAAAAACTTGATTATCTCAGCAGGAAAAAGGGAACAGAGAAGCAAAAATAGTTGGACAGACAGTGCTATGGACTGAATATTTGTGAAACTGTCCCCCTCATTCACCTGTTAAATTCTAACTACCAAAGGGATGGGATTTGGAGGTGGGGCCCTGGGAAGTGATTAGCCCATGAGGGGGGAGCCCTCATGAATGAGATTATTGCCCTTATAAAAGAGACCCCAGACAGCTGCCTCATCCTCCTGTGCCATGTGAGAAGATGGCTAGTTGGTAACAACTAGACAAGAAATCAGTCCATATAAAGAAGAGCTTTATTACTATTATTTATTACTCAGCTGTACAAAGGAACGAAATTGGGTCATTTGTAGAGACGTAGATGGACCTAGAGACTGTCATACAGAGTGAAGGAAGTCAGAAAGAGAGAAACAAATATTGTATATTAATGCATGTATGTGGAACCTAGAAAAATGGTACAGATGTACCGGTTTGCAGGACAGAAGTAGAGACACAGATGTAGAGCACAAACGTGTGGACACCAAGGTGGGAAAGTGTTGGGGGCGCTGGGGTGGTGCTCTGATGAATTGGGAGATTGGGATTGACATATGTACACTAATATGTATAAAAGGGATAACTAATAATTACCTGCTGTATAAAAAAATAAAATTAAATTAAAAAATTAAAAAAAAAGAGAAAGAAAAAAGAATAGCTTTATGACATTAACAATCACAGCAGAAACCCACCTGTAAAGACAGATTGACCTATGTGCCACCATGGGCTCTGCACCTCCAAGTTTGCTCCTCCAACTCCGCAGCCTTGCAGGGAGGCCTTCCTATTGGTGGAAGGCCAATGGGCGTGTCTTTTGCTTCCAGAGGCGCCAAGCCTTGGGACCTCACGCCCTCAGTGCGCGTGGCTACTGCTGCTTCCGTAGCAAAGCGCCTCCTCATGTGCTCTTCTGATCCAACCACTTTCTGTATAAGGAGACGTCTAGAACTTTCTCTCTCATCTTCCTCGGGCTTCCGGGAGCACCCGGAAACCCACGTGGCGTTCGCACAGAGTGCCTGGGACAGTGGGCTGCACAGCTGAGACGAGCTCTTCAGCCCCTTCTGAGCGGGACTCCGGCGTCATCCACAGAGTCAGAGAAAGTCAGGAGACAGGCGGGGGCTTCGCCGGGGGCTGGACTCCGCAGGTACCGGGGACGCTGGGAAGGAGTGGGGGTGGGTGGAGGGGTACGCGCTGCTCGATGGGGAGTGGGGGAGGGGCGGCGGAGGGCAGCGGGCTGAAGGGGGGCTGAGGGAAGGGTCCCTTAGTGTGCGGGTCCGAGGGGAGGACCGTTAGCTGCCGGGGTGGCTGGTGGGGGGCGTTCTGGAGTCAGGGTGCAGAGGGTGGGGTAATGGCTAAGCGTGGGGGGGTCCAGAGCGGAGGGCTTCCTGCTGGGCGGGTGGGGCCAGCTTTGGGGGCCAGAGGAGAGGACGACTGGCTGTGGGGGTGGGGAGGACGCGACGGGCGGGCCACTCCCCCTCCTCGTGCCGAGACACGAGGCGAGGGCTAACGGCTGCTGCGTGTGGCGGGAGGAAGGCGGAGCTACTCCTGGCGCAGGCGCGGGTCGATGGGGAGGACTCTCGGGCCCCCTCCTCAGGCCGAGACACGAGGCGAGGGCTAACGGCTGCTGCGTGTGGCGGGAGGAAGGCGGAGGTACTCCTGGCGGAGGCACGGGTCGATGGGGAGGACTCCCGGGCGCGGGCTCGGTAGGCGTTGGGGGAGCTCCCGCCGGGGCGGGGGGTGGGGTGGGGGGGAGGACGCTCGTGGCAGGAAGGGGGCTCCGGCTCCCGGGTGGGCGGGGGCAAGAGGGGTGGGCTCTGCGTCTGGGGTGCAAGAGGCGAGAGCCCCTGGCTCTGGGGGTGCTCGGGGGAGGACTCCCCGGTGTGGGGAGGTGAGAGAGGCAGTCTGATCTGTAAGCATGGGGGGCGCCCGGCTTGCAGGGCCCAGAGCAGATCGCCAGCAGGTGGTGGGTGGGGGAGGGTGTGTAGGGGGATGTAGTGGGTGGGGGCGGGGAGGATCCTCCTGGCCACGAGGGGCGTAAGTGATGCTGAGAGGGGAGGCGCTGGGGCTGCTGTGATCTGGTGGAGGCTGTTGACCATGGCAGATGGATTTGTGGGGGTCCAGGGAGTGGTCCTGCCCTGCTGCATGAGGCATCAAGAAGCTCGGCTGGCTGCCGGGGTGGGGCTAATGGCTAAGCGTGGGGGGGTCCAGAGCCGAGGGCTTCCTGCTGGGCGGGTGGGGCCAGCTTTGGGGGCCAGAGGAGAGGACGACTGGCTGCGGGGGTGGGGAGTACGCGACGGGCGGGCCACTCCCCCTCCTCGTGCCGAGACACGAGGCGAGGGCTAATGGCTGCTGCGTGTGGCAGGAGGAAGGCGGAGCTACTCCTGGCGCAGGCGCGGGTCGATGGGGAGGACTCTCGGGCCCCCTCCCCGGGCCGAGACACGAGGCGAGGGCTAACGGCTGCTGCGTGTGGCGGGAGGAAGGCGGAGCTACTCCTGGCGGAGGCACGGGTCGATGGGGAGGACTCCCGGGCGCGGGTGAGGTAGCCGTTGGGGGAGCTCCCGCCGGGGCGGGGGGCGGGGTGGGTGTGGAGGACGCTCGTGGCAGGAAGGGGGCTCCGGCTCCCGGGTGGGCGGGGGCAAGAGGGGTGGGCTCTGCGTCTGGGGTGCAAGAGGCGAGAGCCCCTGGCTCTGGGGGTGCTCGGGGGAGGACTCCCCGGTGTGGGGAGGTGAGAGAGGCAGTCTGATCTCTACGCATGGGGGGCGCCCGGCTTGCAGGGCCCAGAGCGGATCGCCAGCAGGTGGTGGGTGGGGGAGGGTGTATGGGGGGATGTAGTGGGGGGGGGCGGGGAGGAGCCTCCTGGCCACGAGGGGCGTAAGTGATGCTGAGAGGGGAGGCGCTGGGGCTGCTGTGATCTGGTGGAGGTTGTTGACCATGGCAGATGGATTTGTGGGGGTCCAGGGAGGGGCTCTGGCCCACTGCATGAGGCATCGAGAAGCTCCAGGTCGCCTTTGTCCGGGTGGCACAGGAATTGCAGAGGTGGGTGGGCGGGGCGAGGCCCTGGCCTCCACAGAGAGTACAGATTCTTTACGAGGGTGCTTTGCACATTCACCCGGACAGGCCATACCAGAGTTGTAAAAAAGACTCCATAAATTTAACAGTGTTGCAATTTTACATGATAAGTTTTCTCATCATGGGGAAATGTTATTTGATGGTACTAATGATAATATATCTTTAAATATTGGGAAACCCATGGATGAAAGAAAAAAATCACAGAGGGACTTAGAAAATATTTCAAAGTGAATACTCAGAAAACACAACTTACCAAAATTAGTGGGAGGCAGCAAAAAGCGACAGGAGGAAACTGTATTCCTCTAAATGCTTCTGTTAGAAGAGTCAGGACATAAAATCAGTGAGCTAACAGCCCATTTAGAGATGCTAGAAGAAGAAGAGCAAAGGAAACATAAAATGAAGTAATAAGAGAGCTAAGAGAGGAAATCAGTGATAGAAAGCAAATTATGGACACGATGAACAAAGCCATGCTCTTCTTTGAAAAGAGCAAGAAAACTGAGAAAGTCCTAGAGCGATGAATCAAGGAAAAATAGAAAGAACGCTGATCACCAATGTCAGGAATGAAAGAGGGCTAACGTTACGGATCAGATGTACATTACAAAGAGAATATAGGGATATTATGGAAATGTTTATGCTAAAAAATTTGAAGACTTGAAAAATCCCTTGGGAGAAAGGCAGCTTCCTAAAACTGAGGCCAGAAATGGAGAAAATGTGACGAGCCTTCTATCTTTTTTTAAAAATTATTTTATTTTATTTTATTATTGCTTCTTGAGTCGTATACAAGAAGTGCTCTTTTATTATTATTTTTAAAATTTATTTTTACTTTTGGCTGCGTTGGGTCTTCGTTGCTGTGCGCGGGCTTTCTCTAGGTGCGGCGAGCGGGGGCTACTCTTCGTTGCGGTGCACGGGCCTCTCATTACGGTGGCTTCTCTTGTTGCGGAGCATGGGCTCCAGGCATGTGGGTTTCAGTGGTTGTGTCACGTGGGCACAGTAGTTGTGGCTCATGGGCTCTAGAGCGCTGGGTCAGTGGTTGCGGCGTGCGGGGTTAGTTGCTCCGCGGCATGTGGGATCTTCCCGGACCAGGGATCGAACCTGTGTCCCCTGCACTGGCAGGTGGATTCTTAAGCACTGCACCACCAGGGAAGTCCCTAGCCTTCTATCTTGTAAATAAATCTAACTTATCAAAAAGAAGTTTCCTTAAGTCAAACAAACAAAACAGGGCAGGGAGGTGCTCCAGGCTGCTGCTGTGAGGGGCAGCAGGGTGGGCTGTGTGGCACAAACATGCTTCTCTCCCCTTTGCACCCACAGGCCGATTCCCACACTTGAACAGTCTGTGCACACCTGTTTGATCGCTTCCCCCCACCCTCAGGTCCTCGAAGATGGCGATGGCTCTGGCGATACTGCGGGACTGGTGCAGGTGGATGGGCGTGAACGCTCAGCGATCTCTGCTCATCCTGGGCATCCCGGACGACTGCAAAGACCAGGAATTCCAGGAGGCTGTGCAGGCTGCCCTGTGTTCCCTGGGCAGGTACCGAGTGCTGGGCAAGGACTACAGAAAGGAGCTGGGGTCGAGTGTTGCCCTGGTCGAGTTTGCTGAGTATTTAAATCACAGCTTGATCCCCCGCCAAATACCAGGCAAGGGGGGGCCCTGGACTGTGGTCTGCCTGCCCCAGGCCCCTGATGCTGAGTCACAGGATAGACCCAATTTCCCTGCACAGCCCCAGAGACAAGCAGTGGTTGGCAGGGCGGGTGAGGCAGGAACTGCAGGTGAGGAGGAAGCTGCAGGGGACGCGGGAGCCGCAGCTATGGAGGGAGACGCAGGTGAGGAGGAAGCCTTAGGTGAGGTGGCAGCTGGAGGTGAGGAAGGAGCTGGAGTTGAGGCAGGAGCTGCAGGTGAGGAGGGAGCCTTAGGTGAGGTGGCAGCTGGAGGTGAGGAAGGAGCTGGAGTTGAGGCAGGAGCTGCAGGTGAGGAGGGAGCCTTAGGTGAGGTGGCAGCTGGAGGTGAGGAAGGAGCTGGAGTTGAGGCAGGAGCTGCAGGTGAGGAGGGAGCCTTAGGTGAGGTGGCAGCTGGAGGTGAGGCAGGAGCTGGAGCTGAGGAAGGAGCTGCAGGTGAGGCGGGAGCTGGAGGTGAGGCAGGAGCTGCAGATGAGGCAGGGGATGGAGGTGAGGCAGGAGGTGCAGGTGAGGCAGGAGCTGCAGGTGAGGAGGGAGCCTCAGGTGAGGCAGGAGCTGCAGGTGGGGAAGGAGCTGAGGGTCAAGCAGGAGCTGAAGGTGAAGCACGAGTGTCAGATGAGGAGGGAGTTGCAGGGGACAGAAATGTTGCAGGCGTGGCAGGACTTCTGAATATGGCAGGACCCATGGGCGAGGCAATGACTGCAGCTGAGAAAGCAGCTGTGGAAGCGGTAGCCGCCATGGATGAGGCAGGGCCCTGGACCCAGCAGTGGAGGCAGGCCTTGCAGCCCGTGCTAGAGAAAATGGGCTACAAGGAGCTGGGAACCTTCTCGGGGGTGGAAGAGCCGGGCCACGGGGAAGAGTCCTTTGAGAGCTGGCTGGAGCAGGCCAACGACATGCTGCACCTGTGGCGCCACGTGTCTGAGAGGGAGAGGAGGAGGAGGCTGGTGGAGAGCTTGCGCGGCCCTGCGCTGGACCTCCTGTGCGGCCTCCTGGCGGAAGATCCCGAGCTGCCTGCCCAGGACTGCCTGGCCGCGCTGGTGCAGGGGTTTGGGAACAAGGAGCCCCAGGTGAGCGCTCGGCTGAAGTTCATGACCTGTGCCCAGCGGCCTCAGGAGACTCTCTTTGCGTACGTCATGCGCCTGGAAGGCCTGCTGCAGTCGGCCCTGGAGAAGGGGGCCATCCACCTGGCCATGGCGGACCAGGTGCGCGCCCGGCAGGTGCTGATGCGGGCCCGGCTGAACGACACGCTCCAGGAGGAGCTGAGGAGGATGCGGCTGATGCGGAGGCCTCCCAGCTTCTTGGGGATGCTGCGGCTCGTCCAGAAGGCCGAGGCCTGGGAGGCCGACCCGGCTAGCAGTGAGCAGTCCCCAGGGGGAGAAGAGGCCCGTGCGGACGTGGGAGTCCTGGCAGCAGCCGCCCAGGCCGCCCCGGCCCATGAGGCCATCACCGAGGGCACCACTGCAGATGGCACCAAGGCCTCCCCGGCCGGTGAAGATACCGCCGCCCAGGCCGCCCTTTCCAAGGAAGGTAGCGCCGAGGACCACCCAGCGCGTGAAAAGGCCAGTGAGGCAGTTGCCGGCACTGTCAAGGCTGGCGAGGCGGCCCCTGAAGATCATGGTGCCGCCAGGGCAGCCCCTGGCCCTGGGGAGACCAGCAAGGCCTCCACGGCCACTCAGGAAGATGGAAGTGCTCCCGCCCCTGCGGGCCTAGGTCAGGCAGGACCCTCAGGTGCCCCCAGGGCCCCCATGCCTGGCCGGGTGGGCAGTGCTTCCCCGGTGGCCCCAGGAGGTCCGGGCTGGGAGCCAGAGGGCCTCGCCCAGGCAGGAGGCCAGGAAGCCGAGGAGCCCCCCGAGGAGGGGCTCAAGCCCATCCCGGAAGTGCCGGGAAATGAGGACGGGGCTGCAGAGATGAGCCCCCCGGGGTCCTCCTCGGGCCAGTAGTCTCAGCAGGCCCCGGGGCCCCCAGGCTTGGCGGCAGGGGGAGGCCAGGCCAGGCAGCCTCCTGGCCCCATGTTAAGGGCCACTCAAGGTGCCTGGGCCTCCCTCCTGAGAGGGGACCCCTATTCATCATCCCCTGGGGCAGGCTGCTCCCTGCACTGGCAAGCCCAAATGTGTCCCTGTAGGCCCCAGAGTGACCCAGGTGTCCAGGAACCCCCCCAGCCCCCGCTCCCCTCCCCCCAACACACACCCCCTAGTCATCGTCCCCCCACGGGGCCCTCAGGAAGGGAGACTGTGGGGGGATGGAGGGCCGCCGGGTGGGGTGTAGCAGAGGCACCTTGGTGGGGACCCTGGCGGGGGGCCGGGACCCGTGGCCTCTGGTGGCTGTTAGAAGTTCCTCTCTGTGTTATCATGCCCTCTGTTCAATGGTTTCAGTCAATGTTTTTGGTTAATAAATTTCCCTGAACGTTTCAGCTGAGTCTGGCCTCTGCTGTGGGCAATGGAGGGAGAGGGCTGCTGTGGGTGAGGGCGGGGGTCCAGAGTAGGATTCCTGCTCAGCACCCATGGGACACCTCTCCAGTGAGAGGGGAGGGTAGGCACTTTGCAGACCCAGACATGGTGAGGGTTTTTCTTCCATTTCATAGGTGAACTGTAAAGTTTTGGGGTTCAATTTGTTCTCATGCTGGGATGGTCATGTGTCCTATGTGTTCTGAAAATGGGTGGGGGTGATCCTGGTTTTCTCCTTCACTGGGGGCAGGTGCCACTGGGATCCAGAACCGCTCAAAGTGCGTGATGCACGGCGTGGGGCCCCGAAACAAGGAGCTGTCGTGCCAGGAGGTCTCTAGCCTCTTTGGTGAGAAAGCCAGTATTCGACTGATAGAGTTTTGAAAAAGCCCAAATGTCCTTAAACTTGAGGGATCCTAAAATGTGAAACTCACTGTGGAACAACAGTGACAGCACTCACCAAGCAGCTGAAGATCTCGCCTGGACACTCGTGCGGTTTCTAGGAGAATGGGCACAAACATCCCCACACCACCTCCAGCTGCAAACAGATTTGCTCTCGAGAAGAAAGGACCAGACTGGTGTCACGCACAGGGCGAAGGCCCAGTTGTGCGCGGGGTGGTGGGCAGGGGTGCTCTCTGAAGTGGTAACGTTCAGGGATGGGGGGACCTGGGTTTCATGCTAAGGGCAGTGGGAAGCTGTTGGACCATTTAGGCAGGCCCAGTGGACGCTTTTCATTCCTTCTGTCCCGGGACGTTGCTAGTTTATGAGGCTGAGCACAGCGCCCACAAGAGGAGCAGAAGATGCCAGGTGTGCAGTCTCCCAGCTTCCCTCGCAGCCAGGGCGTGGGCACAGGACTGGGACCCATCAGTCAGATGCACCCGCTGCCGACTGAGTCTGGGTTCAGAGCTGGGAAGAGCAGGGGCCACATAGATCCCACTCGGGTGGGCAGGTGGTGGCGGGGGCAATCAGACCTGTTTCTCAAGAAGTGGTGGCAGCCATGGTGGTCACGGCAGCACCCAAGTCCCACAGGGGTGGTGCAAACCACAGTGTCTGTGCTCGGTGGTGGGAGGGAGGGAGCCAAAGGGGTGCTTTCACCAGCCCAGCAGCGTGGCATGCTTCGGAGCCTTGTTCCTCTCTGCAAAGCCTCCAGGCCTGGCTCTCCAGCCCTCCCCGAATGCTGATGGGACACCTGCCATCCTTCAGCTAATTCCCTTTGCACTGCCATTGGCCACAGTGAGATGTGACGACTAAAGATTCCAAGTACAAGGGCCTCCCAACGACACGCCTCGAAAGGACCCCCAGCCCCCAGGCTCCTGCTGGGTGGCTGGGGGTTGGAAGGTCATGGCTAATGCCTGCAGGGCGAGTCTGGGGGAAAGCAGGCGCGCGGGGTTGGGGGTGCTTAAGGTGCAGGGCCCTAGGAGAATGGGGTCAGGGGCTGGGTCTTCGCCTCCTGTCGCTTGGAACTGAAGTGTGAGGGAGAGCCAGTCTGATGGTGAGAGCAGGGCCTGTGGTCTGTGCTCAGAGGCAGGGCGCGCGCCGCTGCCTGAGCAGCCCGTCCAGGCCCAGGTCAAGCTGGTGCCTCCTGCCAGCTGGGTGCGCCTGCTCCGCAGTGAAGACGAGCCTGTGAGGAGCGTGGGCGAGGCCCTGGGATCGGGAGTCTCGAGGCACAGCTTCAGTGAGTGTGTGTGTGTGAGTGTGGGGTGTGCACACGTGGCGTATATGTGGGTGAGTGTGTGTGGTCCATGTTAATGTGTGTGGGTGTGTGGTTTATGTGAATATGTGTGAATGTGTGTGTGACTTTGTGTGTGGGGTGTGTGAGTGTGTGTGAGTGTGTGTGCTTTTATGAACGTGTGAGTGAGTGTGGGAACAGAGTGGCTTCTCTCTCAGGCTGAATTACTTTCTCTGAGACTTCCAGTGGCTTCCCTCTTCCCCGTGAACTGGAGGAAGAGCACATCAGCTGACTCCTTCCAACTGAGGGGGCCAAGGAGACTGGTTGTGGGGGGACCCTGTCCCCAGTGTCCTGCCCTGTCTCCATTCCCCGAAGCTTCAGGTGCTGTACTCATGTCCCACATGGAGTGTCCAGAGACGTCTCCACAGGCCTTGACATCCTTTCACATTTCCTTCTCCGTCTCCGGCCCGCAGTCCAAGCCCACATTTTCTAGCCCCTCCTGGCCCTGCTGGGACCCGAGGCAGCTGGCAGAGGCCCACAGAGTGGCACGCCCTCCACCCCCTGCCACGCCCTTTCCAGCAGACAGGGCTATGTCCATGGCTCTGCAGCCAAGGGCTGCCAGCTCACTGTGTGGACGGCTCTCCCTGAAGCCCCGGGCAGACGCTGCTGGTGCCCCCTCCAGGCTCCAGTCCCATCTTGGTGCCAGCCCAGTCCCTGTGTGCAGAGGGGGAGACTGTATTTGGCAAATGGCCACTGAGATTCCCCCTATGGAGTGGCTGCTTGGGCGGGCAACTCGGTGCCTGTCCCTTGGGGGGACACTGTGGAATTGGTCTTGAGCAGCTCCCCACAGGGGCTTGGTGTGGGAGCTTAAGCCTTGCTCTGCAGACACATTCGAGTGGTCACACTGGGCTTTGGGGGACAAGTTCAGCAGAGCGGGGCTCCAGGGACTCTGCTGGCAGCCAGGCCCCCCAGGGAGCCAGCGACTTCTGGGTGATCAGGGATCTGAGCTCAGGTTGGCCTTGAGGGAGCTTGTGAGCCTGCACTCCAGTGGCCGTCTTGCAGACCCCAAAGCCTGGTCTTTTTGAACAGTTTGGGCTGGAGAGGCTGCTTCAATCATCGTCGTGTAAGCTGTCAGTCTTTCCATCTGGTGTGTTCCAGACGTCTGGCTCATTCCAAGCTCTTGGGGGATCCGAGAACCTTGCCATGGGGGCTGCATCAGGAACTCGTGCTGGCTGCCAGCTCTGCTACAGGGTGGTGCTGCCCTGCGGGGTCCCCAAGAGGTCAGGCCCCAGCAGTTTCCCCTCAGTGATCCTTTCGCCAAGCCCTGCCCTCTGGCGCCCATGGACACAGGTGCTCTCAGGGCTGGGGGGCTCAGGGACCCAAGGGCACACGTGTACTTCTAAAGCAGAAGGTGGATGTTTGCAGGTGCACATAGAGGGGCAGCGAAGAGGGGTGGAGGAAGCAGTGAGGCATCCCCAGCTGGGAGACAGCACTTGTCAAGTGTACCGTGTCGCTTGGGGTAAACTGCAACTAATTTTCCCAGGATTCCCTGCTCCTTATGGTCCCAGGTTCGGGTTGACCACAGGCTGCTGGTTCCTTGCTGCCCATTGCTTCGCTTTGTCCTCCTGGGGTGCCTCGCAGTCCTCATTGCCTTTGCCTTTCAGCAGTTACCTCGGGCCACTTTCTCTTTTAACTTCTTCCCAGGGAGCTGGGAAGGTCCGCCATCTAATGCCCTGGGTCACAGTTTAAGGAACCACTCAGCCTCGGGATTGCCCAAGACCCCCGACTTGGTCATCAAAGGGCTGGAGCCCATTCGCCACGTCCAGCCATGTTGGGATATCAGACATCTCCTTCTATGCTAGTCTTCAGCTCCCTTGTGAGGCCCCTGAGAGGCAGCCAGCTGAGGGCTGGCTCTCAGCCATGACACATCTCCCAAGGACCTAGTGTGACGTGTAACAGACACATTGGATATGACCTCACAGGTATGATGGCTGGCGGAGGGCAGGGCTGGGTGACAGTTCTCACCCATCTTCTTCCCCATAGAGCAGCTCTCAGCCTGGACGGGCTAGGTCTTCCCAGCCTGGGCCCCTCCCCAGTCGAGAGCCTGTGAGCTGGTGGAGCTGGGTGCTCCTGCCTGAATCTCAGCTGCCTGTGAAAGATACCGACTTAAGCAAGGAAGTTCCTTCAAAGCCTTGGGCTTTCCCCCTCTCCAGCTTAACAGAAAAATGATGGGCTGGCCTGGCTTCAAAGAGAAAAATGGCTACAACACCAGACCAAAAATTAGGAAGCTCTCCAACCAAACACTGCTATGTCTGGTCAGGGATAGGGAGCAAGCTGGGCCAGCAATGCATCCTCAGAACTGGAGCAGGAATCAGACTGCCCCAAAGTCCAAGGTTACAGTCCGGAAGATCTGGTTAGATTAATGAAAATTAAGGACACAGAGCACTGGAGCAGTGGAATGTCACTGTGGAGACCCAGGGAGAAGATGTGGACATGTTGGCAAAATCAAGGGCATTCACAGCCCAATATGGGCCCTATACATAAAATGGAAACAGCAACAATTACAAAAATAATAAGAGGAGGAAAGGAACGGAAGCAAACAGGAAAAGAAAAGCACATCACAAGGGGAATTACACGAATAATACAGGAAGACTCTACATAAAAACAAAAGAAAACAAATTTAAAAAACCCCAAAACTCCATAGATGCAAAAAAGTTTTAGAAAACATGATTGCTCAGAATAAAATTTGAAGAAGAGATGTAGGGTTCAAAGAAGAGACTATAAGAAGGCAGAAGGAAATGAAAGGAACGTAGCAGAACTCAGAAAAGAACTGGAAGAGAAAAATAGAAATATTACTGAGATGAAAGCCACACTGAGAGCAATAACGATTCAAGTAAATGTGACCAAGGAGACCATGTACATAATGGCCACCTGGGGACATAGCAGTTAGGCTTGAAGAAATCACAGAATACAAAATGGGAGAGAGTAGAAGATTGGAGAACAGACGACAATCTGGGAGATAACAAAGGAGATGCAACACATATATAATTGGTTTCCTAAAAAAGAGAACGATCAAGAGAAGAATATCTTCCTGGGAAAAGTCATGCTGGCCTTAGACTTCTCTGAATCAGTTCTCAGAGCCAGAAGCCAGTGGGAAAAGTTTTCCAAACTTCTGAGGAAAAGACAGTTTGCTCCGAGAATGTTCCATTCATCCAACTTGTCCTTCAAGTCTAAAAGCAGAAAGTTAAAATTACCACTGAAAAATAAAGGCTAGCCAACTAAAAGATGAATTGAAGCAAAGAACTTAGAAATGGAAGAACAATCCTGACCACTGAATCCATTTATATGCAGAACTAATATTCCATAACTGTGGAATTATGCATTCATGCTTATCCTACTATAGGACAGAACGTAAATCTTAGAAATCTTGACAATGTAAAAGTAATAATCTAACCAAAACCAGACGTGGAGGACTGAGGGGGCGGGAGGAAGAGTGTGGAATGATTTGTTCATCTGTTAGAGCAGAGAGTCATTGGATACTGTGTTGGAGTATATCATTAACATAATACTTCAGGGACTTCCTTGGCGGTCCAGTGGTTAAGACTCTGAGCTCCCAAAGCAGGGGGCAGAGGTTTGATCCCTGGTTGGGGAACTAGGATCCCACATGCCATGCAAGGCATGACCTAAGACATAAAATAAATAAATAAATAAAGATTAAAGTTAAAAAAAAACCCCAAAACATAATATTTCAAATATTTCAAAAAGCTTAGCATTTTTCAGAATTTCACTCTTTAACTTTTGTGGGATCTTTTAGGAACTAATACTCCTTGTAAAGAAACATTTAGTACAAGTTCAGGTTTCTTGTGATTTCTTTTTCTTTGTTCCCAATCAAATTAAATGAGTGTAATACAGGCATACATCACATATCTCAGGTTCGGTTCCAGACTACCTTGATAAAGTGAATATTTCAATAAAGCGAGTCCTGCTCAGTGATTTATTTGAGAAGTATTCACTGTACCCCTCCTGCGTGCGTTTGTCAGTCGAGGGAGGACGGGGCCTGGGCTGGAGTCATCGGCAGGGATAATGGAAAGGGGTGGATGGCTGGACCGGGGGTCCACCGAGGGGCTGAGAAAACAAGGGTTCCTGATGGACTGGAGAGGGGCGTGGGCTTGTGGTTGAGGAAGAGAGACGAGTCAAGGATGATGGGGAGGTTTTCAGCCTGGGCAACTGGATGGGAGTTACTGGTCAGCAGGTGTGTCCATCAGGGGGCGGGGGATGTGCTCCTAACCTGGGCTGCTCTCGTGTTGGGAGAGGGAAGGGCACAGGTTGAGGAGGACATCACCCTGCACGCAGCCTCTGCCGGGTCCTCACTCAGTGTGCCTTGCTGGGAACTGCCTCCCCTGCCATGCTGGCATCTGTGCCCACAGGCTGGTAGCATCCATCCTCCAAGGCTTCTTTCTAGGTCAAGGTGGCTTTCATGGCTGGCCTGGGAAGCCAGCTCTGAGTAGCATGCGTGGTTCAGGTGGAGAAAGAAACAGATTCAAGTCCCAACAAGCTACATCTATCGGCCCTTGGCACAGTGTGTGTGTGTGTGTGTGTGTGTGTGTGTGTGAGTGTGAGTATGTGGGGAGCGTCTCATAGATGGAGACAGGCACCCTCTATGGGAAACGGTTGTGTCCCAGAGCCCAGTAGGGGCCTCCCCCGGTGCAACGCCTCCCCAGCTCTGGAGCCACGTTGGGTGATGATTGGGAATGGGCAGGAGGCCAGAAGTATCGAGAAGTATTGCTCCCCTCCCCAGCAGCCTCCCAGTAAGAGATGGGAGAGGGTGCTGCCGGCCCCCTTCACTTCCAAACAACAGCTGCAGAGGCTTGTCTTGGCTTGAAACTTCCCAGGGTACAGAGGGATGCTAGCGCTACCCCCTTTTCCGTCTGCCTCTGTCTCTCTCTCCGCCCTTCTCTCTCCCTCTCTCTGTGTCACACACACAGACACGAAGCCAAGAGGCCCCAGAGGAAAGCCGAGACCTCACTGGGTACAACGTAACCCTGTGCGGCTTCCAGTCAAAGCTAAGAATGATCTAGCCCTTCCTGTTCTCAGAACTGTGCTGTTTCCTAGACAACCAGTTTTGTCTAATCATGGTCAAGGCAACGTACATTTCTGCTCAGAATCAAGGTCACAGTATAATACCAATTCACCACGGCAACAGCAGAGTACTCATGTGACACGGGAGATGGGATTTGCAAAGAAAGCCACATGAAGAGTGCTAGTTCCCTGCCTGCCGAGCTAAGCTTCTTTGTCGCAGGGCCATGGTTATCCTGCACCGTGAAATAGGCTTTACCCTGGTGGAGTCTGGAACCCAAGTCCTTAAGAGGTGCAGAGGCCCTTGTAAGTTTGACATAAGTAATTTGCCAGAGCCAGCCAGGCACGTGGTGCCACTGGTAAACCAATGTGTCACAACAGGATCGTTCTACCTGACCTGGCTTCAGGGGCTTAGTTCCGTCTGCAAACCCACACAAGTCACCTTGCCCTTTGTAAACAAGCTCCGCGCTGCCCCAAGTCAAGCTCACTGTGGGACCCAGGCAGCTGCCCGCCATTGGTGGGTCTCAGATGGAATAGCTCTGATGAACTGAGGTTCTAGAACAAAACCTTGTAGCTTAAGATTTGATCCTTTTCCTAATTTTTAGTCCCAAGGCCAATTGTCAGTCACCTCCTAGCTCATGGCTCTCATCTCTGGCCCCCTGAAATCAGAGCGAGGATGAAGTGCTCCTCTGCTTTGGTAAGCGTGGGCCTGCGACCGCCGTGTAGTCTGTGAGTCTGAGCTCAGGTCCAGAGCCTTGGAGCCCTGCAGCCCCATGGGCTGAGGTCTTCATGAAGGTGAATGCCACCTCGCACTGTCTGCCCTACCCCCAGCCCCATGGAGGGGACCGGCTGTTGGCCTCGGGAGAAAAGTGTGGAAAGAGAACACAGGCAGGAAGGAGGGCAAGAGGACCGCCTGGGCATGAGCCTGGCCGCGATCAAGGAGGGCTTGGGGACCTGGGTGGCTGCGCGCGTGTGTGGTCCATGTTGGGGGAGGGGGCGTGGGGAGGGGGCGGACTCCACACACTCTTACTGTTGCTGTTGATGTCAGAACTCGGGACGGCAAGTCCATGTCCCTTCTGCCCTCTATCCCAAGGCGGTGCCAGGTGTTTGAACTGGGGTAATGGGGTCCCACAGCAGTGACATTTTTTAAAAAGGCCACCAGGACAAAAGGAAACATTAGGTGTAACACCAGCTCCCGGGTGGCTTCGCATCCATCCTGGTCAGTGAGAACGCACAGGTAACCATGCTGGGTTAGTGAGTCCTCAAAAATGCACGCTTCTGACGACCCTCAAATGTCATGTGGGCCTCCCCCGGCCCTGATTCAAGTTAGGACGCATGGGCGGGGGCAGCCATTTCTCTGGTGCTGAAAGCAGGACATGTTTCTCAAGATGACATGAAACGTACAGGGTGGCAGGCCCAAAGCTGCAGCACCAGGAAAGAGGCACTGTGAGAGGGGCTTCCTCAGCGCTCCTGGGGCCCTGGGTCCTGCCTGAGGCGTTGAAGGCCAGTTTCAAGTCCCCCTCCTAGGTGAGGGCGGGTGATGGGGTCTCTGAGGGGCCCTCGGGAGCAGAGATGTAGTGAGAAGTGCCACTGCCTTCTATTTGTGTCTCTGAGCGCCCCAACCAGAAAGAAGGTGGCACAGAGGAGCCCGCAGATACATTTTGCTCCTGGCATGCTAGCATCCCTCACTGGCCGCCCGTGCCCTCTCCTTCCCAGGCAGGGTTGTGTCTCCACATTTGAGAGCCCAGACTCTGAAGCCCACCGTGACACAGCACCGTCTCCAGGGGTCTCCTGCCTTGCCTCGGTTACTGCCTGTGACCTCATGGGCCACTTCTCTCTCACCCACTGGCCTGAGAGCCTCCCTTGGGGACCTCTCAGAGCCCAACTGACCCCTCTTCCACCCGAAGGCGCCATTTCCAGAAGCCCTGCCTTGGTGACTTCTATTTCAGAGCTCCAAGGCCTCGAGGTTGAGAACTGGCCCTCAGTCAGTGAGCACAGCTCCAAGGGCAGGGTCTGGGAGGGTGGCCAGTGGTGACAAGATCTGTCCTCAATCAGCAGCTCAGCTGATGGAAACATGTGTTCTAACTTAGAGAGTTCCATGACTGAGGCCAGGGTCTCCCAGGAAGGGCTGGAGGCAACTTCTGTAGCCACGTGGTCAAGTGATCAAAGCCCGCCTGATGGGAAACGCTCTCAGCTCCACTGCTTTGGTTACCAACTTTCCGAAACTTACATTCTGTTCGGATCTCACGGTTCAAGGAAATGCCAAAAGCACTTTGTAGCAGATGCTGTGCTGGGCACTTTTCCACAGCTCACCTCATTTCATCTTTACAACCCCTCCCTTCACTTATTCTGCCAGTGGTCGTTGAGGCCCGGCCCACGCCAGGCTAGGTCTTGGGGCACATGAAAGCCCAGAGGACGGACTCAGGGAGGTGGACATTCATGGAAGACCCCACTCTCACGTTAGAAAAGAATGGACTGGGAGAAGTGCTCCAAAGTGAACAGATAGGATAGAGATGAACAGGGGTGGGACTCAGGGAAGACGATCTGAGCAGGTGACCTTGAATCTGAAACCTGAAAGACAAGCAGTAGGGGGCAGGAGGGTGTTCCATGGAAGTGAGACACTCGTGCCAAGGCCTCGTGTGGCACACGTGACCCAAAATGTGGAACACGATGGGAAACTGAGGCTTCCTTTGCCAGAACCATTATGTTATGACCCCACTTCTTTCCTGGCAGGATGACTATTTCCCTTTCATGACCACGAGCTCCATGAGGGCAGGGAACGTGTGATTCCCCCAGACACCCCAGCTCCTAGCCCTTTGCCTGCGCACAGCAGGTGTTGTTCTAGGACACCGAAGTTTGTGGAGCACCTGCTCTGGCCCGCCTGGGCCAGGAGTTCTGGGCACAGACATGGAACTCAGAGTTTGGTGGGGGAGTGGGAAGCTCCCTGTGGGCCACACACCCCCTTCCTAGAGGCCCGAGAGTGAGCCACCAGGGACCCCCGAGATCCATTTGGAAACCTTGGCTACAGCTGAGCCCACCAGCCTCACCACCCACTCTTGCTGGTAGGTGCTACGATGCCAGCTCCCTGGGCCTCCCCTTCCACCCCCCGCTCCCTGCACTGCCCTCCACCGTCTCCTTTGTGCTCCTCCCCAGACCTTCCACTGTGCCCTCCTCCAGCCCGCACCCTCCTCTCCTGCACCTCCTGCTTCAGCTGACGTGTGTCTCCAGGGGCCACCACCTCACACTCCTCTTGTCTCCCCACCTACAGAGTCACTTCCTGTACCTGCGTTCCTCTGCCTGGGTATACATTCTGGCCCTTCTAGTCAGATGCGTCTCGAGTGTCCCTGTTGCTTGTGCCCCCCTTGGTTCCCTGCTCTTGTGGGCACACCCTGGGCCTGCCCCTTCCCTGACAGCCAAGCGCCTCCTCATTCTGTCCTCCCCCCACTCCTGCTCCTCCACCCTCCTGTGACCTTGACGGGAGAGAGCACCAGCCCAGCCCCTTCCGGGCTCCCCTTCTTCACTGCCTGGAATTTCAGGGCTGCCCCCTGACCACCTCCTCGGCACCCCTGCCTCCCACGTTGCTGCTCATTCATCCCATTTCTTGAGCACCAACTGTGTGCCTGGCACTCTGCTAGGCACTGAGACAGAGCCGGGAACCCAAATCAGCCAGTTCCCTGCCCTCACGGATGTCACGGTCCAGACACAGGAAAGTCACCTCACAGTTAAACAACTGATTACAAATGGTGATAAAGTGCTGTGTAGGAAAATGCCAGGCATCCTGAGAGCCCAAAAGGGTCCAAGTGTAGTCTAGGAGGAAAGGGGGCAGAAAAGGGGCCTCGAGGAAGTGACTTTTATGCTATGACCTACAGGAAGAGGAGGAGCAGAGTCCCTTCTCTTGGGTGTTAGCCTGCTGCAGCCATGTGTTCAGCCAGGGACCAAATCATGATTGGCAAGTGTATTAGTTAGCTATGGCTGCGTAACAAATTATCACAAACTCAGTGGGCTTCACCAACACCCACTTATTAGCTCATAGCCCTATTGGTCAGAAGTTCCAGGAATGATGTGGCTCAGTCCTCTCTCAGGGTCTCACAGGTTTCACTCAAGGTGTCACCAGGCTGCCTTCTAGTCTGGAGTCTCATCAAGGTCATTGGCCACGTTCAGCTCCTTGTGGCTATAGGAACAAGATCCCCATTTCCTCGCTGGCTGTCAGCTGGGAGCTGCTCTCAGCTCGCCGAGACTGCCTGCATTCATGCTACATGGCCCCCTCCATCTTCAAAGACAGTAGGAGAATTTCCTTCTCATTGAATTCCTTTCATGCTTTGAATCTCTGACTTCCTGGTCTCTGGCTACTAGACCCAGATTTAAAGGGCTCCTGGGATTAGGTCAGGTCCACTGGGGATAATTTCTCTTTCTTAAAGTCACCTGCGTCCTAGAACATAACCCAGTCATGGGCGTGGTGGCCCATCAGATTTGCAGGCTGGGGCATCACACAGGGGCTGGGACTTGGGGTATGTCAGAGAAAAATCAAAGCTGAAGCCTAGTTAAAGTGGCAAGAACAAATGTTAATCAGTAATATACTATTGCACTAGGGAAAAGAGCCCAGTGTGAACTCAACACCACTCCAATCCGTACAGAGGGGACTGGGAGTTTTAAGTGGGGGTGGTCCACGTGAAACCTGCACGGCTTCGCTAACTGTTGCTTCTCAAATTTAGGCTCCTGCCATCCCACAGAGGCTGGGAGATAAGGGCCCATCTTCAGGCGTGGGCTAGAACAAACTGCAAGTTCTTTTGGCAGCCTTGAGTTTTCTCAGGCCAGCACTCTAAGGAGGCCAGGGTCATTCTAGGGAGGCTGACTGGAGCTGTTAGAAACTGTGTTAGTGTTTTGTTCAAGTCTTTATCGGCCAAGATTGAGGCCTTGTGGAGAAGAGGGCTCAGAGGAGGAATTCTGCCAACCACAGTGAGCCCCTCATGCGGGTCTCATCCCACGTGCCAGTGGGTGCTTCGGCATGGCCACGAGTGCATCCAGGGTTTGTGAGGCCTAAAGCTTATGCAATTTGGAGGCCCCTCTTTAAGAAAAAGAACATAAAATTACAAATACGATATTGCTAGTGCTCCTCCCAGGACCTGAGAAGGAGCCTATGCTAAGGAGCTTATACAATCGGGGGAGTCAGAAGTCTGAAATCAGTATCATTGGGTCAAAATCGAAGTGTCAGCAAGCCTGTGCTTCCTCTGGAGGCTCTAGGGGAAAATCCATTTCCTGGCCTTTTCCAGCTTCTAGAGGCACCTGCAATCTTTGGCTTGAGGCCCCTTCGTCCATCTTTGAAGCCAGCGGTGCAGCATCTTCTAACTCTCTCTCTGCTGCCATCACATTGCCTTCTCACTTCTGTGGTTCAGATCACCCTCTTATAAGGATTCACATGATCACAGTTAGGGCACTCCCAGATCTTCCAGAGTTGTCTACCGGTCTCAAGGTCCTGAACTCGAGCACAACTGCAAGGTACCTTTTGCCATATAAAGTCACATTCACAGGTTCCAGGGATTAGAACGTAGACATCTTTTGGGGGCCACCACAAGTCCACTGGCCTTGGCTACAGGGGCTCGCAGCAGTACAGGAGGTGCAGAAGCCTTGGGAGCACAGCCAGGGGAGAGTCTGCCCCCTCTGGAAAATTCTGCTTTCTGCTGGGATTTGCAGCACAATCCGAATGGAATGTAAGAACTGGGAAGCCGGCCTAGAAGATTCAATCCCTGCAACGGCTGAGTCCCTCGTACCTAGAATTCCGTTATGCTTACTCAGGAACTGGGAAGGACTGTAAAGGTCCTGGCCCAGCTGGGGTCCAACGAGCTCAGAATCACAGCCTGTGGAGGGAAGGGCCACTGCAGTCACCTAAAAGGGACAGCTGATGGATTGATCGGTCCATTGGGAACCATCTGATGGTTCAAACAGGCGGGGGTGGGGGGCACTCCCATACTGCCTGGTTTCCTGCTGTGGTCGCATTTCCCGCTTCCTTTGGGTTATTGAGCATGAAGCAAAGTCTACTGTGTGTGAATCCGAGGCCCCTCTTTGGTCTTGAAAGGGCTCTGCCCCTCCTGTCAGCCTCTCATTCTCTCGGTCTAGCAGGCTCCAGGCTGAGCTCACAGGTGCCCTCTGTCCTCTGGACCATGGGGACTGCCCCCTGTGGTTCTCCCGGCCTCCAGGTCGGTCTTCTCCAAACTCTACTCCACCCAGCAGTAGAGGGGTCCTTGGCAAATGCCACTCACATCTTGCCCTCACCTGCTTAAAGCCGCTCAGTGGCCCCTTGCTGCCCCCAGTCGAGAGGCCAAGCCCGGCAGGAGAACTGGCCCCAGCTCCTCAACATCCCCCCACCCTTCTGCACACAAAAGTCACCAGAATGAACACCGCCTCTCGGATGGACACACCCCACCCTGCTGAACTCGCCATTCTCTCACGCTTCTCCTTTGTTCAAAGCCTTCCTTTTCCTCAGGATCAAGCCCGATTCAACTCCCATCCCTACTGGACTCTGGAGCTCCATTGCATTCTGCCCCAGGCACTACTGCTTGGTGCACTCACAGGGGTATGGCTTTCATGGGGCTGCCATAACAAAGGGCCATGAACTGGGGGGCTTAAAGCAATGGAAATGCATCCTCTCCCAGTTCTGGAGGCAGAAGTCTGAGGTCAGGTGTGGGCAGGGTTGGTTCCCCCTGGAGGCTCTGAGGGAGAATCTGTCCCAGGCCTCTCTTCCAGCTTCTGGTGGTGGCCAGTAATCCTTGGTGTTCCTTGGCTTGTGGCCACATCACTTCTATCTCTGCCCCCATCTTCACGTGGCTTCTCCTCTGTGTCTGTGTCTTGTCTTCTGTCTCTTATATGGACACTAGTCATTGGATTTAGGGTCCACCCTCATCCAGAATGATCACATATTGAGATCCTTCACTTAATCACACCTTTTCCCCAAATAAGCTCACATTCACAGGTTCCACGTGGATATGTCTTTTGGGAGGCCACCATTCGACTCTCTACAACAGGTGTGTGTTTTCTATTGCTGCATAACAAGTGACCAAAAATTTAGCAGCTTTAAGCAGCACACATTTTAATCTCCCAGTCCCTGGGTTAGGTATTTGGGCTTGGCTGGTCCTCTGTACAAGATCCTGCCAGGCTGTAATCAAGGTGTTGGCTGGCTGCATTCTCATCTGGAGGTGCAAGGGTCAATGCGCCTGGAAGCAGCCCTCAAGCAATGACAGATGAGACTTGCAGGATAAATACCTCAGCTCCCTTGCATCTCAGGCTTGAGATTCACTTGTCCACAGTGGTGACTTGCTTGATAACATACCCAGTGCTGACATCCTTCCTTCCCTGCCTCACTTCCCCATTCTCCCACTGGCCTTCATGGGGTCACTTTTAAAATAAACTACTTTCACTTAAATCCTCATTTCAGGGTCTGCTCTGGGAAATGCAATCTAAGACATGAGCCCTTTGTCTGTCTGGGAGAAGAGAGTTCCAGGCAGAGGAAACAGTGCAAAGGCCCTGTGGCAAGAACAGAAAGGAGGTCAGTGAGGCCAGAATGGAGTGAACATGGGGGAGAATGGTAGGAAATAGCGCCGAAAGTAAAATTGGGAGGGTGTGGTGTCACAGAAGCCAAGAGAATAGTGTTTCCAGGAGGAAAAAGTTGCCACTTGTGTTGAATTCTGCTGAGAGGCTGAGTGAAATGAGGACATAAATGTGTCCATTGGATTTAATAACTTGGAGGCCATTGATGACCAGGATAAGAGTTGGGGATGGAAGCCAGATGAGAATAGTTTAGACAGGGAATACTGAACACCAAGCCAGCATCATGTGTGATGTACGGCCGAAATAAGCATCACCTGCGTGGGAGGGGGGTATTCTCCTGAGTCAAGAGACTAGCAAAGCAACTGCCAGACCAGCCAGGCATCAGCCATGCTCAGAACTCCTGTGGGAGAGTATTCCTTCTGAGGATGAACTCACAGACTAAAACCATAAAACACACCAAGAAGCCCAAAGCCCTGCCAGAGAGCCCTCCATCATTTCAGAGAGATAAAGGAAGGACCAGCACCCATAGGACAAGATCAGGATGTCATAAAACAAAGGCAGGAAGATACAGATGAAAAACCAACGTAAGAGCTTAGAAATTTAAAATGGTCAATGGAAGAAAATCTCACTAGGTGAGTCAAGTAGCAGAGCGGACAGAGCTGAAGAGAACTGTTGATTTGGGAGTTTATGAGTTTGCTAGGGCTGCTGTAACAAAGTACCACAAACTGGGTAGTTTTAAGCAACAGAAACATATTGTCTCCCAGTTGTGGAGGCTGGAAATCCAAGATCAAGGTGTGGGCAGGGTTGGCTCCTTCTGAGGGCAGGATCTGTTCCAGGCCTCTCTCCTTGGCTTGCTGATGGCTGTCTTCTCCCTGTGTATTCACGTCATCTTTCCCCTATGTGTATGTCTGTGTTCAAATTTCCCCCTTTTATAAGTGTACCAGTCATTACATTAGGGCCCACCCTAATGACCTTATTTTAATTTGATTACCTCTGTAAAGACCCTGTCTCCAAATAAGGTTACCTTCTGAGGTATTGAGGATTAGGACTTCAACATAGGAATTTTGGAGAGTGGGGGGGAAACACTTCAGTCCATAACAGAGAGATAGAACAAGAAACTTCTTGACCCTAAAGCATAGCACAGGGAGACAAAGAGACATGAATGATGATCAGTCAAGACCCTCCAAGACGGAATAGGATATCCAGTTAGAAAGAACAGTATGAGAGATCAAATATTCTAGGAGCTAATGGTTGAAAATTTTCCAGATTTGAATCAAGATACAAGTTCTCAAGTTTTAAGAGCTCACCAAGAGCCAAACAAGGTTTTAAAAAAAAAAGACAAAACACATCCTCAACCACATTGTGGTGAAAGTGTAGAACATCAAAGACAAAGATAAAATCTTCAAATTCATTCAAGAGAAAAGACAGATTGATAGTAAATATGCATCATACAACAATAAAGGAATTCCAAGTCCTGATGGAAGAAAGCTGTCTACCTAGCATTCTACATCCCCGTGTAGTTCTCACTCAAAAGGAAAGGCCAGATGTACCAGGCTTAAGGGATTGTTCTACCCACAGACAAATCTAAAAGAACTACTGTGGCAGCTACTGTTAGTTGCTTACTCAGCAACCTTCAGCTGGAAAGAGTCAGACATGCATATTGGCTCTTCAACTGTCTCCCTTCCTTATGCCAGGAATTTTCACACCATTCAGGAGGTTCAGAGGCCATCTTCCTAACATGAAGGCGTGAGCCACATGCTCAGGAATGACACGAAAAGGAGACAAAAGGAACCTGGGTCCTTGAAAAGTCCTTGAGCGGCAGGGCTAATCTTGGACTGCTGACTTGAGACTCCTTATTACAAGCATCCAAACATAGTCTTTACTTATACAACAACTAAAGGGTGTACTCTTGTAAGAATAAAACTTATCCTGTAAAGAGTTGTATGGAGAAGCAATAGTGAGCAAATAAATTGGCAAAAGATGTTGAAAAATGTAAATTAGTATTGGGGAGGGGTGGTGAAAATTTACACAACACTAAGGATGAAGTAGGGGCAGGGAGGGATATTAAAATGCATGAAAGTTCTCATCTTGATTGGAAAGAGGCTAGAGATGGTGACTGACCTTAATCTTTCTTAAAAAAAGATATAAATTAAGGCATGTATATTAAAATTAAGGATAATTACTAAAAGAATAGACACAAAATGTATGAATTCCACACTAGTAAAGGAAAATAAAGGGGAAAAGTTAAGTAAACAATCCAGTAGACCACAAGAAAGGAAAAACAAAAACAGCATATGAAATAAGATGCAAACCCCAAATATTTCAAGAATCACAATAAGGGTAAGTAGGTTAAATAATTGATTAAAATAGAGTCTCAGATTGGATAGATAAAACAGAGATACATCTAACAAAGTGATTAAGAAAGACTGAGAATAAAGGAAAAGAAAAGACGAACCAACTCAATACTAACCAAAGGAAAAGAACTATTATAATGTTAATTATCTTACAAAATAGAATTAAAGGCAAATAAGAGGTAGAAGAAGCATTTATATTGATAAACAAAACAATCTACTTTGGACATTAAAAAAATGAATTAACCTATGTGTAACTGTTAATAGCAGATACTTACAATTCTAAGTACCTTATACTATTAAATCACTTAGTGCTCACAAAAATCCTGTGAGGAAGGTACTATTGTGATCCCCATTTTACAGATGAAGAAACCGAGGCACAAACAAATTAAGTCACTCATAGAGAGGATCCAGGATTTGACATTCTTAGTCCAATACAGATTTTATGATTTTTAACTGCTATGCTAGCCTTCCTTTTCTAACAATGTAGTCTATCAATCTATCTATCTATCTACCTACCTATCATCTATCTATCTATCTCTGAAACTTATAAAATCAGTCATTGGAGGAAATGGCCAAATCTACAAAAGATAAGAACAATCTAACATAAAAATAAGTATATATTAGACACATGTGAATGTGCACACATAAATTCACACAAAAACTTGTGCCCAACAGAGAAGTCTTTTCAGGCACACAGAGAATATTTGTAAAACTCAACCACACATTAGGCCACAGTCTCCTCGAAAATGTTCTCTGACTACAGTGCAACAAAAATAGAAATCACTAAAAAAAACCCTCTCCCATAGATTTACAAATATTTAAAACACACTTGCAAATAATCCATTAAAGAGGTAATGGAAAATTCTGAACATCTTGAAATGAAAATTTTGATATATATCAAAATCTGTGGCATTCAGCTATGGTAGTTTGTGGAGGAAAATGCATAGCTTTATAGGCATTTTTTAAAAAGAAGAGATCATGAAACTGAATTAGCAACTGTTCAGCTTAAGAAGCTAGAAAAAGAGCAACGGAACAAAGCCAAAGAAAGATGAGTGAAATAAATAATAAAGATAAATGTGAAAACTAATGAAACCACAAACAAATAATGAAATAACAAACAAAGCAGAAACGATGACCACCACCAAAAGCTGATTTTTTGGGAAGACTAATAAAATGTGCAAACTTCAGACAAGAGTGATCAAGAAAAAAAAATGGCAAACAATAATCTGCATAACAGATTAAAGGAGAAAAATCATATTACCATCTCAATAGACCCAGAAAAGGGATTAGACATGCATAAATCAACACCTGTACCTGATGAAAGTTCTTCTCTAACTAAGAATATAAGACAACTTTCTTAACCTAATAAAGGTTAGCTACCACAAAACCTACAGCAGCCACCATACTTAATGGAGAATAAATTCCCTCTGCTTGTTACTACCACCACTGTTCACCTTTGCATCTGAAGTACTAACCAATGCAATAAGAAAAAGAAATGAGCAGGATGGAGATTAGAAAAAAGGAGACTAAATTACCAGTATTTGAGGACTGTTGGATTATGTATTCTATATTACAAAAAAAAAGAGGATAAGTGAACAACTTACTAAAATTAATAAAAAGTGTAGCAAGGTAGCCAGATAGAAGGTCAGCATATAGAAAACATTAGTATTCCTATACACTATCCTTCACCAAATAGAAGATGAGATAGAGACAAAGGAGATACAACTCACAAAGCTATAACAATGAGAAGGTATCTAGGAGTAAACCTAACAAAAAATGTGCAACACCCTTATGGAGATAATTATCAAACTTAAGTGAAGGGTAGAAAAGACTAACTAAGTGAATGGAGAGATATACCACACTCATGAAGGAGAAGGTGTTGCATTGCTAACCTGACAATTCTTCTACAAATTAATCTCTGAATCAAATATAAATCCAATAGGTTTGTAAAAACCTGACAAACAGATCCTAAAATTAACATGGATGAATAAAGACTGTGCAGAATATTTTTAAAAAGAAGAACAAAGAAGAGTACTTGCTTTATCAGATATCAAGACATTTTCAGCTCTGGTAATTAAAGAAGCCTGGTATTGGCTCAGGAATAGACAGATGAATGGAACAGAAAAAGGATGAGACCTTTACATATCTAGTATATGACATCTGGTATATGACATCACGAACCAGTGGGAAAGAAGAGTGTCTTCAATAAATGGTGATTGGAAAATTCAGCGCTCCACATGGACAAAAAGAAAATAGATTCCTACCTTACATTATTCTCAAAAATCACCTCCAGAGGAGTTAAAGATATAAATGTGAAAAACAAAATTCAAATACCATTAAAATAAAATATGAGACAAATGATTTGTAGTAGGAAATTTTCTGAAACTTTCTTAAGTAAGACACAAAAGCACAAAGGCAAATACACATTTTACCACATCGAAATTAAAAACTGTGTTGATAAAAGTCACCATTAACAGGGTTTATAACCAAATGATGGACTGGAATAAGATATTTCCAATGTATAAAACAGACCAGGAATTAATTTCAAGACCTCATAAAAAATTCTTACAGATCAGGAAGAAAATGACAAATCATCCAACAGAAAAATGGGCAAAGATAAAAGCAGAAGATTCACTGAAGAAGAAATAAAAATGGCCAACACATCTATGAAAGATATTAGATATGATTAGATGTCATCGGGATATAAATTAAGATATCAACAAGGTACCATTTTTATTCATCAAGTTGACCAAAGAAATTTCAAATGCTGGCAAGGGCGTAGGGAAAATTATATTCTCTTACGTTTCTGATGGGGGTGTAAGTTGATAGATCCATTCTGGAGAACAATTTGAGAATAACAAGTGAAAGGAGAATGAACACTGTATGACTCAGCAATTTACTCCTGGTGCTATACCCTTGAGAAAATCTTGTCTATGTATACATGAGGACATATACATGGATTTTCGTTGAGGCATTTTTAAAAATAATAGGGCAAAATTGGAAACAATCCTAACATCCATCAGGAAGAGAATAGACATGTTAATAAGACATGTAAATAAGTTTTAAATATAGGATCAAATGCTGCACAGTGATTCATTCATTCTGTTATATTCCAGTTAGTGACCAAAATGAAGTCACTGACCTCATGGAGCTTACACTCTTGAGGGAGGAGGCAGAAAATAACCATAAAAGTATAGACTATCAGATGATGGTATGTGATATGTAAGATAAAGCAGGCAAAGGAGATAGCACATATGAGGGAGGGAGCAGCAACAAGCAGTAATTATATATACATATATATAATTTATCCTTCAATGCAGCAATCCCACTTCTAGGAATCTACTCTCAAGATATACCTTTAGCAATATGAAAATACATATGTACAATGTTACTTATTGCAGCTTTACTAGTAATTGAAAAATATTGGAATATTGGAAACTACCTAAATGTCTAAACATAGGAGAGTGATTGAAGAGACTAGGATATGTACACACAATAGAGTGTTATGCAGTTGTAAAAAAAGAACGAGGAAGAGCTCTGTGCACTGATGTAAAGTGATTTACAGGAGTTATTGTTAAGTGGAAAAAGCAAAGTGCAAAGAGAATATGTAGTATGGTGCCTTTTGTACAATAAGGAAGTGAAAATAAGGAAATATACACACACCTGCTAATCATTATAAAAACAAAGACAGGAAGGATAACCCAGAAAACAAAGAAGTTGGTTATCTGCAAGAGGTGGGGGAAATGGAGCAGAAGGGGTATGGGAGGGAGCTTTACTTCCCTGAGTATGCCTTTTTGATTAGTTTTGACTTTTATGATCATGGTAATGTTCTTCATATTCAGGAAATAAAATCAATAAGGATAGGAAGGGGGAAAAAACCCTAAAACAGAAAACAAACGAACCTGATTGGATGTCAACTGAATATTATAACCACATTGAGGAGGAAATAAAACACTAACTCATAAACACTATTTTAAAAAATTATTTTTAAGCTTATTTGACTATTTACCCTCAGTATTGGGCAAGGTTGCTGGGCCAAGGGGGACTGCCAAGAGGCCCAAGCTCTTAGTAGGTTTGTTTATGGTAGTGGAAGTGTGAAGCAAGTTTGCTATATTACAGGCTGGGGCAAATGTGTGACTGAATGTGTCATTGTTGGGAGCAAGGGTTCTCACTGGAATAAGAGACGTACAGATAAGGAACAGAGGAAGACAAATAAGAAGCCCAGGGGGATGAATGTGGAATGAAGGTATAGATGTATATGCATGCATATGTGCACATGTATGTGTATGCGTGTATGTAAATATGTATGTGTGTGTAGTAATAAGTACATGAATATGTTTCTTAGCTCCTTCCAGTGAAAAAAGCCCAGTAGCAACTAATACACTCAACACCGAGATCTTGGTCCCTAATATCGTTCTTTACTAAAAGAAACCAGGGCTCCTCAGAGAAATGGCCAATCTCAGAACTGGGGCAGAAAGTAAGGCAGTGCTCAAATAAGTAAGGAGAGTAATGAATTATAAGACATTGAAAGATGGAAACCTGTGAGTCCACACCCATAATAAAGAGATAAATAGATGGATAAACAAATGGACAGGACTCTTGTTTTTAGTAGCAAAGATAGAAAGAGAGGATGAGAATGATAAAGTAAATGGGGCAAAATGTTAAGAATAGGTGAATCTGGTTAAAGTGTATATGGGTTGTTTTTATTCTATTCTGGATACTTTTCTGTCAGTTTGAATTGATTTCCAAATAAAAATGGAAAATATTTAATTTATAACAGCATCAAGATTATAAAATATTTTGATGTAGCAAAGGTGATGGGTTGTCACTTGCATAAATTTTAAGTATGTACCTTTAAAAGATGGATTCTATTAACATAACTATAATATCATTATCACACTAAAAATTAACGACAATTCTGTCTATTGTCAAATATCCAGTCTGTGTTCAGATTCTCCTTTTTCACATTTTTCTTTATACGTAGTTTTTTTGTTTGAATTAGGAACAAATTGAGATCAAGTGGAATGATATGTTTTCAAGTGTCTTTTTTTTTATATAGTTTTCAGATTTTCTGTGTGTTCAGTTTTTTTTTAAATAAATTTATTTATTTATTTTTGGCTGCATTGGGCTTCATCGTTACACGTGGGCTTTCTCTAGTTGCAGTGAGCAGGGACTACTCTTTGTTGCAGTGTGCGGGCTTCTCATTGCGGTGGCTTCTCTTGTTGCAGAGAATGGGCTCTAGGCACGCGGGCTTCAGTAGTTGTGGCACACAGGCTCAGTAGTTGTGGCTCGTGGGCTCTAGAGCGCAGGCTCAGTCGTTGTGGTGCACAGGCCCAGTTGCTCCGTGGCATGTGGGATCCTCCCGGACCAGGGCTTGAACCCGTGTCCCCTGCATTGGCAGGCGGATTCTTAACCACTGAGCCACCAGGGAAGCCCTATTTTCAAGTGTCTTTTAATCTGCAGGTTCTTCCTCTAGCTCTTTTGGGTTTTTTTGCAATTGATTTGTTGAGAAAACTGTGTTGTTTGTACTGTAGAGTTCCCACAGTCTGTACGTTGATGATTGCATCCCTGTGGGGGTAGTTTAACAAGTTCCTCTGAGCTTATTATTTCCTGTAAATTGTTAGTTGGATCTAGAGGGCTGACCAGATTTGGGTTCAAGTTTTTCTTTTTTTTAGCAAGAATAATTCATATGTGGAGCTGGGAGACTTTAACACACTTCTCTCAGTAATTGGCAGCTTTATCTAGTGAACGTGTACAGAACACTGCACCCAACTACAGACTGCACATTGTTTTGCACACACAAGGGAACTTTACAAAAACTGACCACATACTGGAACTAAAGCAAGTCTTAACATGTTTCAGAGGATCAAAATTATTCATAGCATGATCTCTGACCACAGTGTAATTAAGCTAGAAACCCATGAGAAAGGAAAAAAAGAGCAAAACAGCAGCCCCTGACATTTGTAAGCTGGCCTGGCTCTCATAGCCAGGCCATGCTGTTCTTTTACTGGATGTAAACCTTCTCATGGAATACCAAGCTTAGACAAGGTTACTCTGAGACCATGATAAAGTGAGATGAAGCAAGGCCATTTCATGATTTTTTTCTAAGCACAGATAAAACCAAGGTCAATGTGCAACCTGCAGATACCAAACATTTCCCTCTTACTTGACTTTCCCAATCACAGCTTTAGACTCACTGTAGTTGATCTCCCTATAGAGAAGATTTACTGATATCTTCAGTCACAGAATTGCCCTTGCTTTCTGATTGCATCTAAAGCAATCCCTCAGTTCCTTGGACTCTCCCCCAAATCACCCAACTAAAGCCCAAATATTACAATAGGTTCTTTCTAGTACATTCATTCTGAGACACCCCACAGCTCCCCATGACGTGCATCTCACTCACTGCAGAGAGTAATAGGCCCAACTTGTTCACCTACAGTTGTGTTTCTGGGCATATTGACACTCATAACAAAAAGATTACTAGGAAAATCCCCACATGTTTAGAAATGAAGAAATACACATTTAAATAACCCAGGGTTCAAAGACAACAACATGATGGAAATTCGGTAATGTTTCATTGAATGATTAAAAAATACTGCTCATCTAAATCTGTCAGTGGCCTGACAGGAAACAGATGGTGCATGCAAACTAAGTAATTTGGGGAGAGTTAAATAAAGGGATTGGAGTGGTTTTGTAATTTGTCATCTTGAGTACCCTGAACTACATTTCCCAGAATTCCCTTTCCTATAGGTTTCAGTTAGGGTGGGCCACATAAGAGATTCTGATGGGAGATTTGGAGAAGAGAAGGGAAACACACATCACTGACAACATTCTCATAACTAGAAGATAGAAGGAACAAAATAACAAGAAAAAGACAAATAACAGTATAAAAATGGGTCAAAGTTTTGAACAGACATTTTATTTCACATTATAAGAAAACTGAATGAATCACAAGCATATGAAAGGTACTCAACTTCATTTGTCATTACAGAACTGTGAGTTATCATTACACACACACCAGATTGGTGGGAACCAAAAAGTCTGACGATTCTAAGAGTTGGCAAACCTGTGGAGCAATGGAAAATTAATTTCATACACTGCTGACGGGAATGTGTGTTGGAAAACAGGCTGGCATTTTGTAAGAAGATTGAAGGCATACTTCTATGAGCCAACATTTCATTGCCAAGTATACAAACTCTGGGGAAACTTATGTACTTTGGCACCAGGAAACAAGTGTAAGTGGTTGTAATGGGTTCAACAGTAGCCCCCAAGAGATATGTGCACATCCTAACTCCCAGACCCTGTGAATGTGACCTTATTTGGAAAAAGGGTCTTTGCAGGTGTGATGAAGTTAAGGATCTTGAGATAGGATCACGCTGGGTTAGCTGGGTGGGCCCTAAATGCAATGACAAGTGTCCTTGTAAGAGCAAGGCAGAGGGAGATTTGGATAGACAGAAGAGGAGAAGGTCATGTGATCAGGGGCAGAGATTGAGTGATTCTCCCCTAGAACCTTCAAAGGGACCATGGCCCTGCTGACACCTTGATCTTGGACCTCTGGCTTCCAGAACGGTGACACAGTAAATTTCTGTTGTAGTAAACCACCAAGTTTGTGGTACTATGTTAAGACAGTCACAGGAAACTGAGACAATGGTTCATCATAGCATTTGGGTGCTGAAAACAAATCCAATATCCAGCGAGGATAGAATGGATATATAAGCTATGGTAAAGTTATACAGAGGAGGGACTTCCCTGGTGGCGCAGTGGTTAAGAATCCGCCTGCCAGTGCAGGGCACATGGGTTCGATCCCTGGTCTGGGAAGATCTCACATGCCGTGGAGCAACTAAGCCCGTGTGCCACAACTACTTAGCTTGCACTCTAGAACCTGTGAGCCACAACTACTGAGCCCGTGTGCCACAACTACTGAAGCCCGTGTGCCTAGAGCCCATGCTCTGCAACAAGAGAAGCCATTGCAATGAGAAGCCCGTGCAGCACAATGAAGAGTAGCCCCGCTCACCACAACTAGAGAAAGCCCACATGCAGCAACAAAGACCCAACACAGCCAAAAGTAAATAAATAAATAAATAAAAAGTTATACACAGGAATACCCTACCAAAATATGAGAATAAACTCTATATATACTACAGCACGGGCGAATTTTAAAGACAGTGCTGAGTGAAATAAGCAAGACACAGAAGAATACATAAATTACAATTCTATTTATATAAAGTTTTAAAAGAGGAAAACTTAAAGCACATTATTTATGGTTGGATGTATGTTCAGGTGGCAAAACTCTGATGAAAAGCAGGGAAATGGTTACCGTAGAAGTTAGGGAAGGAGAGGGAGATGATTTCGAGCAGACATGCTGGGGCCAGAGGGTAAGACTCTAAGTTTTTGATCTGGGGATGGTTATAAAAGTATATTCACTTTTTTTTGTCTGTGCCACGCGGCACGTGAGATCTTAGTTCCCCAACCAGGGGTCAAACCCCTGCCCCCTGCAGTGGAAGCGCAGAGTCTTAACCTCTGGACCACCAGAGAAGTCCCTAAAAGCATGTTCACTTTATTTAAAGTTCAGGAAATGCATGTAAAACATATATGATTTACACCCTCCTCTGCATCAGTGTTGTACTTCACAATTTGAAAGGTTAAAACATTACAAAACAGAATTGAAATGATGACTATTTGCAGATGATATGCCTCTATATCTGGAAAATCCAAGAGAATCTACTTTAAAATGTTACAAAGAGTTAAGAAGAATGCACTAAGTTGGCTGGGTACAGAATCATTTAGACAAATGACAAACTAGAAGACATAATGAAAGAAAAAACTCTATTTAACAAAAAAGATAAAATATCTAGAAATGAACTTAACAAGAAATATGCAAGACCTATGAAAAGAAACTTTAAAATGTTCCTCTGGGACATAAAAAAAGTCCTGAATGAATGCAAAGGTCTACTATGTTCTCAGGCAGGAAAATTTAACTTCATAAAGATGCAAAATCTCCCTACATCAATCTATAAATGAAAAATGATCCCCAAAATAAGATATAATTTGTTGGAACTTGTCAAGGTGATTCTCATATGTTACTATGGAAAACTAAAGGAGTGAAAATAGCCATAAATATTCTTAAAGGAAGACTAATGAGAGGGGTACTAGTCCTATCAGATATTAAAACATAATAAAGGTACAGTAATTTAAAAAGTATGGTACTGGTGTATGAATAGAATGACAGAATAGAAAAAAAAGGAAAGTCTAAAATACACCCGAATAGAAATAAGAATTTAGTATACGATAAAACTGTTATTTCAGTTCAGGGGAAAGTGAGTTACTCAATAAATGGTGTTGGGACACCTAGGTGGCCATCTCGGAAAAATATAAAGTTGAATCCCTACCTCACAACATACAGCAAACTAAATTTCAGATGGATCAGATTTAAAGATTAAAAAAGCAAAACCATAAAACTACTAGAAGAAACAATGGTACATTTAAAATATAATGTTGGAGGAGGGAACAACTTTTAAAGTACAACTTAGACCTCCGAAGCCAAAAAAGAAAAGGGATCCTAATTAAATACATAAAAACAAAGAAGTTTCTTTAATACAAAAATTACCGTTAGCAAAGTCCAAGGAAAGTGCTAAGTAGGGAAAATTATTTGCAACTCCTTTCAGAGACAAGGGGACTAGCTTTCCCATTATGTAAATAGTACCTACAAAATAGTAAGAAAAATGCCAACAACTCAATAGAAAAATGGGCAAAAGCTATGAATACAGCTCACATGAAAGAAATACAAATGACTTCTAAATAAGAGAAATCAAAATTAAAACTACAGTGAGCTACCTTTTTCCACTTATCAGTTTGGCAGCAGTAGAAAATTTTGCCTGGCAAATCATTAGAGCTCATATGAGAGCTTTTCACAAGCTCTATCTTCCCAGCAATTAGCAATTAACAAATGTAATATTTTAAAAACTCCTGATCCCAAGAGCAATATAAACTATAAAATTCTTTGGACTAAAATGTATTAAACTGTGTAAGACAGATGTGAAGGAAAATATAAAAACTCATAATAGGACATAAAAGCAGGCCTGAATAAATAGTGAGATATACCATGTTCCTGGATAGAAGACTCAACTTTTAAAGATGTTCGTTCCCTTGAAATTAATCTATAACTTCAATGCAACCCCAATAAAAATCCCAAGAGGATTTTAATAGAAACTGATGAGCTGATTCTTAAATTCATTCTGAAGAGACATGCACAAGATTGGCCTATAAATTTAAAAGAAAGAACTTATTAGATATCAAAACATACTATGATGCTATAGTAATTGAAACAGTATAGTACTGATGCAAGAATCAGCATACTAATTGATGGAACAACAGGAATTCCAGAAACACAGCCCAGAAAACTTGGCAGTTTAGTATCCATCCATCCATGCATTGAATCCATTCTTTCATTCAGTTGACAAACAATGATTGTCTATGATGTGTCAGAGATTCCTGAATGATTAAAAAAATATAAACATAAAAACCAGAACTATAAAAAGTAAAACTATAAAAACAAATTTATAAAAAGAAAACTAGAGTATATCTTTCTAGTCCTTGGATAAAGATGTTATTAAGCAAATATGCAGACACCACAAAAGGAAAACTCGATAACAGCTGACAGCATAAGGATAAAAAATACAACTTCTGCATCACAATAAATGTACTATAAACTAAGTTAAAAATAAATAACTGTGGAAGAAAGCATACGCAACATGTATAACAGATGAAGGGCTAATGTCAAGCATATAAGAAGAACTACAAGTCAAAAGGAAAAAAGACAAAGAATATGAACAAGCAGTTTGCTGAAGCGTCAATGTGAATGGCCCATAAATATTTGAAAAGATGTTCAACCTGACTATATTAGTAATCAGGAAAATGCCAATGATAACAAGGAGATACCATTTTCCCATCAGTGTTGGCAAGGGTGGGGGGAAATGGGAACTCTTATATACTCTTGATACAGGCTCTTTTGGAGGGAAGTTTGACAGTATCTCTTTTTTAAAATGCCCATACCCTTTGAACTCAGTAAATGCCACTTCTGAGTATCTGTAGGGGAGGCTGTTCATTGTTCCCACCCGAGGCTGTCTTTCCTGGGTGCTGGGCAGCTCAGCTAGACTGTTTCCCAGCCTCCTATGGGGTAGGTGTGGTGGCCCCTTCACTTCACTGGTGCCCGAGCGCGGGTGTGCCATTGCGGGAGCTGACCCCGCAGTCAAGGCAATGTCCTTGAGCCGAGCTCCTGGGCATGGGCCCTGGACCACTGCTCAGCCACTAGCTGTCTGTTAGTGGTCCATGATGAGGCTAGTACAGACATCAGGAAGAAGTGTTATGAAGCTTTTATAGCAATTCAACATCGCCATGACATCTTTATTGCATTTTACCACAGTCTTGGTCTGCAATGGATTGTGGGGGGGGGGCATATAAACTGGTCTGGAGGAGAGAGAATAAACAAGATGCAAGGACCTGGGGTCGCTGAGTGACTGTATGGAGCAGACCTGCCACATCAACCTGGACCGCTCAGCTCAGACTTACGTGGGCAAGGAATAATCTTCCATCTTCCGTAAACCACCACGTTATTGGTGGACTCTTTGTTGAAGCCGTCTAGTGCCACCCTACCCGACTCAGCATCCGTCCTGTCCTGTGTGATGGGGCCAGGCTGCCCATGCAGCGTTGTTTCCAAAGCCCTGCAAGACACCTGACTGTGCACCAAGGAGCAGAAGCAGGGAACAAACCACGCTACATCTGTGCTGTGGAATACTGAGCTGTAGTTACAACCTCTATCCCAGGCATGCTTAATTATATGAAGAGAGTAAGTTGCAGAATAGTCATATAGCATGAGAAACTCTCCCATGTATATGTATCTATGTGCATGTAAATGTGCAGAAAATGTCAGGAAGAATCCTTTGGGGGGGATTAGGAGGGGCCTAGAGAGTGGCTAAAAGGGCCTCTATTTTATCCCTATTTGTTTAATATTTTGAAATGAGCTTATATCCATGTTTTGCTTGTGTAATTAAAATAAATTTAAAAGAATATAAAATACAGAATATTTATGCATTTTTAAATAATAATACAACACAGAATAATAATGTCATTCAGTGGGTCGGTGTACCAGCACAGCATTCACTGCACTGAGTAAAAGAACTTTAAGAATGGAATTTAGTACTCAGTTGTTTGATTCCATTTAGGTCATGAATGTTTTCAGAAAAAGTCCTATGGGGAATTCTCATTTTGTAAGATTTTCCAGAAGGAAAATCTCCAAAGCTGTATACAACTCTGTCTTTGATAAACCATCTCTGATCCTGAAATAATAAAGAATTGAAGGTATGAAGAAAAGAATCAAGTTTTAGAGAAAAACGAGGCTCTCAAAACAGTTTGGTCTCAACTAAACAAACTTCAAACCAGACTCTACAAAATGCTTAAATTGCTAAAAAATGTAAAGGAAATCTTGTCACAAGAACCGCTATAGATGCCGACAGTTCTCAGTGACTAAGGACAATGGGTTTTTGAGATTTGACCAAACTGTTAATCCTAGGTTCTGTTGACTTAAAAAATGCGCAACGTGAGAGTTGCGAGTTAAGTTTTATTTGGGGCAAAATGAGGGCTGCGGCCCAGGAGACAGCGTTTCAGATGGCTCTGAGAAACTGCTCCAAGGAGGCGAGGGGAGGAGCCAGGATATATAGGAGTTTTGCAACGAAGGGCAGGTAATTGGGAACATCAAAAAATTATTGTTAAATAAAGAAAACCAGATCTCTCAAGGTAAGGAATTTAGTGCTTTTCTTTGTCTGGGAAGATGCAAGAGTCTGGGCTCACTGAAATCATTCCTTTGATATGCACCTCAGCTCTCTGGGGCCAGTATCCTGTGTTTTCACATCCCGAGTTTCCTCAGGGCTCACCGGCTCACTTTGGAGGGCTGCAATCGTTGGTGACTGTGACATCCTTTGTTTCTTGATATGGCAGGAAATATTCCATTTATAACTATTCCATTTATCAGTACAAACTTCCTTGTGGAAAACATACTACTGAAACCTTTCTTCTCAAATCCTCGAAAAACATGAGGTCATGCTGAGGCAAGTGCACAGCACAAGGACCCAATGAACCAGTCACAGGCAACTGAGAGCATGGGTCCTGAAAGTGTGTAACAAAATTGTAATAACAGTTACATTTGGAGAAAATTTCAGAATTATGGAATCTCAGAAGTTCATTCTCTGATAGCGAGATTTGGGATTTGGCCTTGGCCATCTTCCGTGCCAGCTTGGTGCTGTGAGGCTTCTAGAGGTTCAGGGTCAGTAGTCCCCACCCCCAACAATTCAGCACCTCCCATTCAGCTTCCCAGGGTGCAGGCATCTCCTGGTCTGGGGGGTGGGGCTTCTGAGTCAAGGCTGAGGCTGCATCCATTCCCATCCTCCGGGCACATGCCACTCACCTGTCATCTCCAACCAGACTTTGAAGTGGCTGTCCTGGAACACACAGAGGCCTGGGTCGAAGTTGAGTGTGGCCAGGCTTCCTGCTGCCTGACGCACCTGGGGCTCTGGCACCCACCCCGGCTCCCCCGGGGCCCTCCTTCCCTTCCCGAGGGTTCTGGGCCGCACGTCGCCCCATCTCCCCGTCTGTAAAGGGAGCCATCGGGGCCCAGCTCCGGGGCGGGTGCGGGCGGAGGAGGCGCCCCGGGGGCGGGGAGTAGGGCGTCGCCCTGCCCCCCAGCTCCCCAGGCCCTGTCTGGCAGCCCCCGCCCGCCTCCTGCCCTGCCCCCACCTGGACGTGCCGCAGAATCCTCCCGGCGCACCAGTCCCCCAGCTCCGCGTAGCTGCCCGCCAGCTCCTCGTCGGCCTCCCCGAGCTGCTCCACCAGGCTGAGCAGCACCATGGGCACCGCCATGGACTCCGAGGCCGGGGCCCCGGGCAGGAAGGTCTTTGTGATGTAAAATCAACAGGACCTGAGGATGGAGGGAGGGTGATTCATTTGCTAATATTATGCGCGTGTGTTTGGCTCTGTAGTTTTGGGGTTTTTTAAAAATGTTTAACCCAAGTGTAACCGGTACCCACTAAACTGCACAAATCCTAGGAGCCCAGCTTTGTGAACTTAGGTCCCATTTGTGGTAACATTTTGGTTATGGGTCTGTCTTGCTCTAGTGCTCTGTCCCCGGGGGCAGGGGTTACGTCATTCTCTTTTGGACTTGGAAAACAGAAGGTCCTCAATAAATGCTTGTTGAATGAAGGTCAGAAAAGGGGTGAGGGGTGAGAGAGTACAAGGTTTTTTCTAAGCTGTCTTGCCTGAAAAAATTTGGGGGCCATATTTTTATTATATATTTTAAAATATTTTAATTAAAGCAGTAATATGTGCTCAGTGGGAAAAAGGTCAAGCAGTTCACCAAAGTGTAAGTCAAACTCATAAATGCATGAATCCAAGAGAAGCCCAAGTCCCCTCACCTCCATTAATGGTGGGCAGGGCAGCCTTGCCCACGTGTTTCTCTCTCCTTCTTTCTTCTTTCTCTCATCACCAGTGTGATAGTTTCAGTCCAGTCCTGCTGGACCACCTCAGACTCATATCAACGGTGCACTTCAATGTGAGGCTAGTGGCAGCCCAGCAGTCAGTCTTTTGAATGAAATGCATTTTAGCCCAGTGTTCCGACGAAGACCTGGGCCAGCGGGGCTGGCACCCAGCAGACGCTCAGCATCTCTTGGAGGAGCTGTTGAGGGTGGACCTCGATACAGCTCTGGAAGCTTCAGCCTAGTGGGCTAGGAGACTATTGGGACTATTCTGCATTTTAGCATAAGTATCCCCTTTCTACTTACATGCTGGCTATGGACTGCATGTCTGTGTCCCCCCCACCCCCACCCAACTCATACATTGAAATCCTAACCCTCAATGTGATGGGATTAATAGGTGAGGCCTTTAGAGGGCTTTTAGGTCATGAGGATGGAGCCCCATGAATGGAATTAGTGCCCTTATAAAAGAGACCGCAGAAAGCTCCCCCACCCTTTCCACCACAGGACACAGCTAAATGACAGCCATCTATGAATGAGGAAGCAGGTCCTCACTGGATACTAGCTCTGCCAGCACCATGATCTTGGACTTCTCATTCTCCAGAAGTGTGAGCAATAAATGTCTGTTGTTTAAAAGCTACCTAGTTTATGGTATTTTTGTTATAGCAGCCTGAATGGACTAAGACAATGCCAGTGGCCCCTCCCAGGTGGTTGGTGAGCTGGGCAGAAGTGGGCTGGGGCAGAGGGCCGTGGGTGGGAGCCTCCTTAGCAATGAGGGAGGCTCAGACACTGGCCCATAAGTTGGGGGTGGGGTCTGGGGACTGTGAACTCTCAGGTAAGCAAAAGACTTCTGGGGGCCCTCAGAGGAGGATGTGTTGAGAGAAGCTCCAGGGCTCCAGAAGGCAGGGGCACTAGAAGAGGGGCAGAAATGAACATTCTCCATCCGCCCCCTGCTGGAGGTCCACAAGGTCCCAAGAGAAAAGCCCCAGGCTGTCCCCCCTCCCCTGGGCCCATTACTAGCTATTCAAGTGGACCTGTGGCCTTGACTTTTACACAGGGAAGTTTGCCAGAACAGAGCTTGCACATGTTTTAAGGAAAAATCGGTGAAACTCTTAGTAGCAAGCACATCATGAAACCAGCATAGCAAATGAATGGTTCTTTCCAAACAACTGGCTTGCAAGCAGAGATGGCTGGGCTGCGGGTGGGGCAGGGTGGTATCACGCCACCTGCTTAGAAGCTGCATTTGGGTAGAAGAATAATTGACAGCGTGATGAGGATGGGACCATGGGGGAAAGATGACATAGGCCTTGCCTGGGCGCCTCCAGGGAGACTGGGTTTGTGGGTGAAGTCATGAGCCTTTCCAAAATGTGGCTTCCTCTTGTTGGAGCACATCATGGCCCAGAAGGGCCCAACCCAAGCACTTCCTGGAGCCCACTTTACACTTGGCCTTCCAGGATGGGGCAGCTGACTCCATGGCCGATCTCTGTTTGTTTGCATTTGGGAGGGTCAGGAAGCCAGCAGCCTGTCCTTGTCACCTGCCTTTTCTGAGGCTATGGACACTAGAGAGAAGGCCGGCCACTGGCCACTAAGAAGACTGACCTCCCCACTCCCACGCAGCCCAGAGAGGCTGGCCAATTCTCAAGTCCCAGAAGCCACTTCTGTCACCCCATTCCTGATTCCTAGGGGAGAAGCTCAGGGTCAAGCCGGTCTTCTGCTTCCACTTGGAATTCAGACCCAGGGGAGAGCCCCAGCTGGAGTGGAGGGAGGCAGCTGGCTGAATGACGGGCCCCTTCTGCCAAGGGACAGCTTAAACTTCCAGGAAAACCAGCCATCTCTCTCAGGGCACCTCCTTTCCCCTCTAGGCATCCAGAAGGCAGTTGCAGGGGCGGGGGCGGGCAAGACAGGGGCGGAACTCCAGAGCGTGGAGAAAAGAGGAAGGGAAGAACTGATAAACCAAGCTTTGACGAAATAAGTCATGGAAGACCAATGCCATTGAACATATATTTATTGAAATCTACTCGATGCAAGGCACTGTGCTAGATCTGGAAGGGGAATCAGACATGAAGGGTCACCCCTGTCTTCTAAGAGCTCACAATCTAATGGGTTGGGGAGGGTGGGGAGGGAGAAGCTCTAGTGCAAAGCTGATTGTAGTAAGTGCCATAAAACAGACAAGTTAAGGAGACTGGGGAGGAATGAGAAAATAGTGCCAACAACCAAAATACGAACTGGGGCAGGACATAGCTGTTCTCAGATCTGCAAGTAATGCTGAAGGCCATTTTTGTTTAAAGAGACCATTTCTACTTTTGAAAATAAACACCCAACTGATGCAATGAGAACTACACAACGTAAGTATACTAGTCATACAGAAGTTATCAATTCCCCAATCTGACGGATTTGCTACAAGTAGCGAGACACTTCCAAAATAAAGAACAGGGTGAGCGGTGACTTAAACTCATTTCCTGGGGCAAACATGGGGTCAGTACAGGAACAGTGCCCAGACAGAAAAGCACTGGTCAAACTCACTGAGACTAGGAGGCATAGATTTGCACCCACCCTAGCAAACAGAATACAGTACCACATTTAAAACAGGTGTTTACGACAGTCAGGTGGGCCTTGGGCCAGGAATGAGGGCCAGGTAGGACATGAGGAAAGCGAGCCGTGTGATTCTTCTCAGGAAGCAGCCAAATGGGACAATGCAATTGCTCCTGACAGACTGCAAAAAGCAGAGACCCACTCAAGCTGGCTTAGGTCAAGGGAGTCTATGGCAGGGACACAAGTGGACCAGAGAGGGCAGTTGCCAGAGATCCCAGAAGGTAAGCCAGTCAGGCCTCCCTTGCGTTGCTGGGGTTGAGGCTGCTCTGGGGGTGCCCAGCCGGAGCCCACAGATCTTCAAGCCGGTGCCACCCATGGGGGCAACTCCTGTAAATCCCAGGTGGCTCCCTCTTTCTTCCAGCACCAACTAGAAACTTCTCTCTCAGTTTCCTTGTTTGTACTTCACAGTTGGAGAACCCGAAAGGTCTGGTCCATGTCTCCAGCGCTGTGGACCGGTTGCCGCCCTTGAGTCAGGTGCTCAGTTCTGGTTGAATTAATGTGGCCTAGACGGGGTGGGGGCCACATGACGCACAATGGGGCTGGAGCCCCAGGCACGCGGAATGCAACCCCACGCGAGAGAGACACGCCCACCGTAACCGGGCGGGGCTCAGTCTGGAATGACACAACTAATGGGTATGACACAACTAATCCACACAGTTAATCTTATTAAGCAGCAAAAGTGGTGAACAGTTACTTTCTTTTGAAAATTTCTGCAAGTATTCAAAACTTTAATAAAAGCAATGGAGGGTTTCTTTCAGAATATAAGAAAAGGGCCTATTTCGAAGGAGAGCCAGCATTCTATATAACCCACCTGCTCTCCATTTGCCTTGCAAAAGGAATACGTGTGATTAGAAAGAAAAATGAAATGAGGTAGATACACAAATGCATAGACAAGCACACACGACAGCAAGTCTGATCACATTTTGCATCTGACGGAGCAGTAGACCTAGAGAGTCCAAGGAAATCCACCCCCCAGGGACCAGAGGCAAACACCTGAACTCGGTGCAACTACAGGACACACATTAAAGCCACAGAGAGAGCACGGACTTCACCTGCAAACAGAGTGACGGAAACGACGTGTTCACTCTGGCAGACGGTTTGTTCGAGAGAAAATCATAGAACCAAGAATGGAACAAAGGAAAGGAGGGCATGACGGGATGCCAAGATGCCGTGCCCTGGCTGGGGACAAGTGCAGCGGTGACGGCGACGCTAAGTTCTGAGTTAATACTGCATCTGGATCCTTCATAAAACACGGGCAAGACATGGCAAGGTACTTCCAGGTTAAGGTGCCAGACTTGCCCTGCCGTGGACGCCAACATTCCTTACCAAATAACAGTTGTAGCAAGTACGTCATAACAGCTTGAAAAGAGAAAACTCATGAGAGAAGGAAGTAGTGATTTCACACGCAGATTCACAACTACTGCAAGAACTGACGCCCCCAGAGCAGAAAGAATCACTATGCAACAAGTGCTGTCAGCTTCTCTCCAGCCCAGGGGTCAGGATGGAGACGTCCCAGAGAGCCACTGGCATGGCCTGGGGGCTATTCCAGAGTACCTTCTGGCTAAGGTCACAAGGGTCACTGTGGGACCCTGCTTCCCAGCCTCTACCCCAGGCACAGCTGCTGGGAAGTCACACTACAGCCCCTGCGAGGCCAGCTTCTACCTGTGGGCTCTGCAGGCCACTGGAGGAGCCAGGTTCCTGGCCAGCCCTTGCCGCTGAAAGTGACAGGCCAGCCCCAGGATGACCAACTTCTACTTTTATGCCACGTGGGCCGTCGTCAGAAGGGCATCGTTGCCCTCCAAACCCTTGTTTTACTGCCCCTCCTGGGCAAGGCTGTTACAAGTCACAGCCCAGGCCTGGTGTGGCCATCAGTGGGGCACGGTTCGTCTCCGAGCCTTTGCTCTGTCGCCCCTCTTAGGTGTGGCTGCAGGAGGTGACGTCAGAACACATGGGTGAATTTCCCCCTAGTTGCCAAAAGCAGAAGCCACCAAACCGACCTCTTTCTAGTTCCAGAATCACTCGCTAGGAGGATGTCATCCATGTGACAGTGTCAGTCGGGTAAGTTTTCTTGTGTTTTAGATGTCTCTTGGGTGGATCTGCTGCTCAGGCACTGAATCCACGCTGAGCATGGCCAAGGCTCCCAGGAGCTGGAAGGTTGGCCAGCTGCTGCCAAGACCAAGTTCGGACCACCCCATTGACCTAGGTGAGGCCCAGCCCTGCTGCTGAAGGTTAGGGCTATACTGAGGAACAGTCAGAGTGTTCTGGCCAATCCGAGATGGAAATTCCTCTCGAGTGCCTGAGTGGCCAGGTTGGATAGTCAAGTACCGCCCACAGACATGCAGAGTCTGCATCTTGGATGAGGAGTGAGCCTGTGTCTCTGGCCCATTTCCATCCAGCCTGCCCACCTGGAGCATCCACCTTCTGGTGGGGCAGGGTTTTCAACTTTTCGTTTGTAATTCAAATTCTAGAAGAAAATGTCATCATCTCTAACTATTGAAGCAATGGAAGTTAAGACTTAACTGACAACAATGAACGTTTGGATACGTAAAGATCAAAAGCTTGCACAACAAAAATGTAATAAAACTGCTACAAAGAGCAAAGCAATAAAACTGGAAAAGAGATCATCACAATCGATACAGAAAGAACTGCCGTATAAAGTCAATATATCCAAAGGTAACTTGGTAACTGGTCAAAGGAGATGAACGTACTCTGCATGCAAGAAAACGGAAACAGTATTTTAAGTCATCACGTGAGAGAAAGAAGATGAGACTAGGAGTCAGGAGGCCTGGGTCCATCCTCAGTTTGGGTACTAATGAGTCATAGAACAACAGCGATAACCATGGCGATGACGGCAGATGATGAGTGTGCACCTCCGTGCCAGGCGCGGCATCGCAGTCCCTGTGATAACCTTAGGAGGTAGTCCTGCGATCATTCTCATTTTACAGAGGTGGAAACGGAGGATCGGAGAAGTACCATCTAGGCCCCATATGAGAGGCTATCGTTCCCGAAAAGGAGGCGTCACCTTACACTTGAGTCCTTGCGACGTCCCTATTACGGGGATGCTCTCTCAACTACTTGATTTTGAACAAAACAGTGCTGCTTGAGGACAAGACCCGTTAGCCTGAAACAAACCCCAGTCGACGCTAGTTTTGGATATGCCTGGGAGTCACCAGATTGAATTGGTTTAAGAAAAAAGGACACAAAAGAAATTTAACTCAGATTTAGTACTTCTTCTTAAGAGTACGACCTCACAATGACAAGTCTTCGATGCTTTAAAAAAGCCTTTTAAAGGTCATTTAAAAAAAGGAAAACCTTAAGTGGTTGCATTGTACAGCTACAGAATAAATTAAAAAACGACAACAATCATTCTAATGTTACATGAACCTGTACTTATGGCTTGGGAGGCGGTTTCTAGTGAGAGCCTTGTGCAGGGATTGTCACAGTGCTATGTGGCACATAGCTCGGATGGATGGAAGTCATTGGATGTGTGCTTTGAAAATGATGACGCCAAAGGGCCTCTGAGGTTGGTGAAGATGGTGAGGTTAGAAATGCATATGAGGAATTAGGATAAAATGATCTCATGGAGTGGAGCTAGGGAAAAAAGGAATCTTTTCTAAATTAATATATTATTCTATATAATATGTGATTTACAATATGTATGTAGAACTAAATTAATAAATTAAATATTATAAGACATTTGATTATTCTATTTACAACCCTAAAAATTTATAAATTCAAGTAGGCCAAAAAAGTTTGGGGCTATCGATCTCCTGTTGGGGAAAGTCGGGATCACGTTCCATGGACACCATCGTTGAATAGCTCTGGGTCTCAGCTTCCTTGAAGGGGGAGCTTGCAGGAGAGGACCAAGCATCCTGAGCTCCACCCCCACGTCTGGGTTTCTCTTCTCTCGTTCTCCAATTCAAGGCCTGTGCATTTTAATACCTTGAAGGTACTCGATTCCAGTTGAACCAGCCAAAACTCAATCAAAATGGTAGAAGCTACTCTTGAGAGGCAAGATGGGAAACACAAACACTTATAAATTGCTGGTGGCAGTATAAATTGGTTTCAACCTTTCTGAAGAGAAAATATATAAGCGCTACAAAACTGTTCATCTCCTTTGACTCTGCCCTCCCCCTCTAGGGCCCCAGGCCCCGAGGGAATCGGCCGCCGGCCACGGGGCCGCGGGCCTTCCCTACTCGCGGTGGGTGGGTTGATGCTTCTGCAGCGCCGACCGCCTCTTGAACACGCGGCCACACTCGCTGCACTCGCAGCGTCTTGCTCCGCTGTGGGTCCTCCGATGGCGACTCAGGCCGGAGCTCCGGCGGAAGGCCTTCCCGCACTTGTCGCACTCGTAGGGTTTCAGTCCGCTGTGGATGCGCCGGTGTTTGATGAGGTCGGAGGGCCCCCGGAAGGCCTTGCCGCAGTCGCCACACGCGTAGGGCCGCTCCCCGGTGTGGATGCGCTGGTGCTCCAGGAGGCTGGAGCTCTGCCGGAAGGCCTTCCCGCACTGGCCGCACTCGTACGGCTTCTCGCCCGTGTGGATCCGCCGATGCTTGGTGAGCTCTGAGCTCCTGCGAAAGAGCTTGCCGCAGTGGGGGCAGCCATAGGGCTTGGCTCCGCTGTGGATGCGCTGGTGCTCGGCCAGGCCGTTGACCCCTCGGAAGGACTTGCCGCAGTCGTCGCAGTCGAAGGGCAGGTGGCCGGTGTGCATCCGCTGGTGCTTGAGAAATTCCTGGCGATCCAGGAAATCCCTGCTACACGTCTTGCAGGCAAAGGGCTTCTCCGAAGTGTGCAGCTTCTGATGGCGAAAGAGTAGGGTGTTGACTTTGAAGGAGCGCCCGCATTCCTCGCAGTCAAAGGGCTTCTCTCGGCTGTGGACGCGCAGGTGCTGACTGAGGCCCGCGCTCTTCTTGAACCTCTTCCCGCATTCTTCACACGCGAAGGGCTTCGCCTCCCTCTCCATTTGCTCTCTCTTCTCCATGGCCTCGTCAAGGGCCCGGCTGGGGCCCGGCCGGGGCTCTGCCGCCACATGGCTCTTCCGGTGCTCGTTGAACTCAGACACCCCCCGAAAGACCTGCCCGCAATCGCCGCACTCCCAGCCCTTTTCCTCACTGTGAATTCGCTGGTGCTGCACGAGGAGGACCTTAAGCCGAAAGGCATCCCCACACTCTTTACATGCAAAATGATGTTCTACAGGTAGATTCCGGGGGCTCCCTCCCCTCCCCTCAGAGTCCCCGTTCTGTTTGACCTCAGGGCTGTGCTCACTGGCCGTCGGGGAGCTCGTGGGCGCCATCTCCTGTGACTGGGCGTCTTCGCCCATCCTCGGCGGTTGGGCCACCCAGATGCTTTCTAAAATGGAAACCACAAGACACTGCACTCTGCCGAGGAGGAAGGAAGGAGGTTACTCTCCTTTGTCAACAATCACTTTCCTCCTGAGACAGCTGCCGAGCATCGGGCCTGGAGGCCACCGGGGCAGGATGGCGGCTCCCCACCCAGCTGGAAACAAGCGCGGTAGATGGAAGGGGCACAAGGGCCTGATTGCTGGATGCTCCCTGTCAAGGTGACTGAGGAGCAGCACACCACTCCCACCCCAAAGGCTCACCTGGGCCTCCCCAATGACGCCCTGACATTTCTTCAGGTTTTACTCACCTGAATGCTCAGCTCGTTCCACGTGAAGGGATGGGTCAGACTTGCACCAGGTGAGAGACCAAGTCAGGATTCAAAACAGGAACTCCTGCTTGCGGAAAAGGAAACAGGCTATGGCAGCATCCGGAGATGACATCAGGATGGGGTAGGAATGGTTCAGGGCCTTTGAAGGGGAAAGCCTTTCAATCCTCAAAGGCTGGGCTGGCTGTTCCCTTAGGCAAGTCATTCATCCATTTAAAATGCCTTTCCCAACAGTCGGCTCCTTCCAGGGGCTGGATGAAGCAAGCTCTGGGCCCATGTGGGTGGAGAACCAGCTTGTCTTCCTGAGGAGCTGATCCTCCCTTTCCCCATCCACCCTCCTCAAGGTCTGCACATTGAACTTGGGGTTCTCCCAGAACTGTCAAAGCTGACCCCTGGCAGTCTCTCCTCCGAAGAAGCCTCCCCACCTCACCACGTGCAGCCCCTGATGGTGCAAAGGAGCTTGCTACGTCAACCTCTCTCAACAGTAAACTACAGTAAAGTTGTCATGAAATTTATATAATTTGTGGGTTAAAAAAGTATTTAATTAGGTGGCATAGGAAGGGTGGGAGGGAGGGAGACGCAAGAGGGAAGAGATATGGGGATGTATGTATATGTATAACTGATTCACTTTGTTATAAAGCAGAAACTAACACACCATTGTAAAGCAATTATATTCCAATAACGATGTTAAAAAAAAGTATTTAATTATAGTGGCTAGTTTGTTCTAATTTCTTTCCCAATGAAAGACTGAGGGCGCTTCTTTCCATGCCATTAGGAGTTGGGAGGGACACCTGTTACTTTGAGATATCGGGTGTAGCAGACCCTCTGTATTTCCTCACAGCCCATTCCCAGGGAGCATAAGCCCCTGGAAGGTGAGCTTGTGTGACGCTATGCCAGGTGCCCCTTATCCTACTCCCAGCAGCGTAGGACCATGAAGCTGGTGGCAAAGCTTGTGGAAGGGCTGGGGGCATCCTTACCCACAGAGGTCACATTCCTTCAATATGCCGGTGTCCTCTGCTCAGGATCCAGCCTCAGCCACTCCCTTTGATGAGGTACTGTGCCACGTCACCAAATGTCACCGGATCCTGAAAGAATTCCCAGGGATAATCTGTCCTTCCATCCACTCTAGAATGAGGCAAGGGCAGTGCCACTAACCCCAGGGATGAGAGGTGAGAGTCTGAAGTGAGCATGCATTGCTAACATGGAAATATAACTACAAGCCTCAAGAAGTGCTAGAAAGAGAACCTGACCACGTGCCAAGAGACCTGGGCCGTGGCCCTGGCTCCCACTGTCCTCCCAAGGGACTTCGGTTCAATCACTTTCCTGGATTGAAACGCAGCTCCCCCATCAGTACGATGGGAATTACAAGCCCAGCAGGCAACCATTCCTTGGCAGACTCCGGGGAGAGAAGCAGAGAGAGGGAGGGAAGGCAGCAGCTGGGGTTCAGGTCCTGTTGTGTGTCATGCTGGGGCAAGAGGCAGAGTCCAAGGCCAGAATCAGGGAGCAGTGACAGATTCCCAAGCCAGACTGAGGGAAGCACAGCTCACCTGGGCCTCCAGCACCCCAAGGGGGCCTGCCAGGACTTGGTTTCCCAGGAATCCATCTTGGGGAAGAGCAAGACCCTGTGGGGCAGGCAGAGCTAAGGAAAGTGAAAGGTGCCGTGAGTGACAGCAGCCCTGCCTCTGGGTCCTGTGGGATGAGACTGGTGACTTCCTTTTCCCCTGTTTTAAATTTTCTTGAGTCTTCTCTTGCACAGAGGCTGAATGACAAGCCAGAGGACGGATACACCTAACAAAATGTATCCCAAACAGTGGGGAAAGTGGGCTGGCAGAGAATTGATACAGGCAGGCCAGAGAGAACCCAGACAAGACAAATGAATGTTCGCCCAGGCACAGGCAGGAGAAGACAAACTCAGACCAAGAGCCAGTGGCAGGGAGACTGGCTCTCAGAGACAGGTCGGCCACAGGCCTCCTAGCAGTAGGCCTTGTAGAGTTCAATGCTCACACTGCACAGGAAGGAAGTATCCCCAAAAGAACATCAGAAGAAATAACTAGGAAGTGAGAGGTCCTTCTCAACTTTGTAGGGGCAACAAAAAACCAGACTGGGCTACTGGAGGGAAGAGACATAACAGGGCAGGAGCCAGGGCCTCCTGACTAGCAGCAAGGCCCTCTAAAGGCCACACTCCACCCCACCGAAACAACTCACCAGGTGACAGCTTGCAGACAAGAATGTTTCTGTGATATATTTGACAAAATGAAAAGTTGAACAAAATACCTGGAAAAAGACACCTCCAAAAAAAAAAAAAAAAGATCTTCAAAGACTGTTGCTAAATAAAGGATTTGAACCACATGTGTAAGTTGCCTTTGTCGTTCGGATCCCACCACAGGTGTGCATGCATCGCAGGCCTCCCACTTCAGTGAGTTCACAGAAACAGGAACACAGTTTCTGTTCTGATGTCAGGTCAATTCGGTTCACAGTTATATGAAAAGGAAGCATTTTTACACTAGCTCAAGAAGTACAGAACCCAGATACTCCAGAAATACTTTTACGTAAAATTAGATGTTATATTAAAAGGGTTAGACAGAGACTTCCACTTCTGGCCATGAGGGAGTAACAAGGAACAGATTTAATGTCGTGCCATAAATAAGTAGAAAACTGGATAAAATAGATGTGAAACAACAGTGTTTAGATATTGGACAGCAGGCAGCACAGGATCATGATCCTTGTGAGATGAGAAACAAATGAGGTAAGCTTTATCAGTGTCCCAGATCTCTTCCTGGAGGCAATTTCCAGATTGAGAGTATAGGGAAGGGGGACCCAAACAGAGCTTGGTGGCTTTATTATCAACACAGACCAGCGTTCAGGGAAGCTGAGGCAGAGCAGAGTTCCAGAAAGTAGGGAGCTATGCAGAAAAAAAGAGCTCCAAAAAATCTGTACAAGGCTCCCCTTTAGTCTTTCTTAACTACTAAGCCATGCATGCATAGAGTGAAACTCCCAAAGACTAGGAAAAGAATGACCAGGAAGCTGTAAGTTGAACAATTCCTACGACACACAAAGGTAGGAAGATGTTCAGGGTCTAACCAACCAGAGTAGGGAGTCCTCAGTGATCACATGGGGTATTCACTAGAGAATCAGAGGGGCCATACCTTAGTAGTAGGACTGATCTATCCCTGGAGCCACAGCTACCCTGGATCTGCTCTAGAAAAACTTGAAATCAGGCCTTGAAGGGATGAAACTATTCCACAAATAACTACCTCCCAAAACAAAGTCCAACAATTTTCACAGTGAAACAACAAAATCCAGACAATCAACAACATAATCTCTACAATGTTCAACATCCAATAAAAAATTAAGTAAATTCCATATATATGTGTTAGCATACGGTATTTGTTTTTCTCTTTCTGACGTACTTCACTCTGTATGACAGACTCTAGGTCGATCCACCTCACTACAAATAACTCAATTTCGTTTCTTTTTATGGCTGAGTAATATTCCATTGTATATATGTGCCACATCTTCTTTCTCCATTCATCTGTTGATGGACACTTAGGTTGCTTCCATGTCCTGGCTACTGTAAATAGAGTTGCAATGAACATTGTGGTACATGACTCTTTTTGAATTATGGTTTTCTCAGGGTATATGCCCAGTAGTGGGATTGCTGGGTCGTATGGTAGTTCTATTTTTAGTTTTTTAAGGAACCTCCATACTGTTCTCCATAGTGGCTGTATCAATTTACATTCCCACCAACAGTGCAAGAGTGTTCCCTTTTCTCCACACCCTCTCCAGCATTTATTGTTTCTAGATTTTTTGATGATGGCCATTCTGACCGGTGTGAGATGATATCTCATTGTAGTTTTGATTTGCATTTCTGAAGAACCTAGGGGCAAGACGGGAATAAAGACACAGACCTACTAGAGAATGGACCTGAGGATATGGGGAGGGGGAAGGGTAAGCTGTGACAAAATGAGAGAGTGGCATGGACATATATACACTACCAAATGTAAAACAGATAGCTAGTGGGAAGCAGCCGCATAGCACAGGGAGATCAGCTCGGTGCTTTGTGACCACCTAGAGGGGTGGGATAGGGAGGGTGGGAGGGAGGGAGACGCAAGAGGGAAGAGATATGGGAACATATGTATATGTATAACTGATTCACTTTGTTATAAAGCAGAAACTAACACACCATTGTAAAGCAATTATACTCCAATAAAGATGTTAAAAAAAATTAAATGCCAAGAAGCAGGAAAATGTGACTCATGGAAAGGAAAATAATGTCAATAGAAACACTCAGAAGTGATCACTGACAGAACTTACAGACAAGGATAACAGCTAGTTTAACAATGTATAACTATTTAAAGAAAAACAGGAACATAATGAAAGAAATGGATGATATAAACAAGAACCAGATGGGACTTATTGAGGTGAAAACTGTAATATTTAAAATGAAAATTTCATTGGATGTGATTAACAGCAGATTAGACACAGCCCTCTCCCCCGAAAAAGATTAGAAAATTTGAAGACATAGCAATAGAAATTATCCCAAATTTAGATCAGAAAGAAAAACATATTTAAAAAACAGAGTCTCAGTGACTTGAGGATAACAGAAAGTGGTCTAACACATATGCAACTGGAATCTGAGAAGATGAGGAAAAGGAGGAGGGGGATAAAAGTATAATTGAAGAAATAATGGTTAAAATGTATTGTTTTCTAAATTTGATGAAACCTAGATCCAAGAAGCCCAATTACCCCCTAGCAAGACTAAACAAACAAACAAAAAACAAAACCAAAAAAAACCCCAACCCCACACATGTACACTAAGACACATCATAATCATATTGCTGAAAACTAGTGATAAAGGGAAAATCTTAAAGCAGCCAGAGGAAGAAAAGATGTTGTATACAGAGGAGCAAAGATAAGAATAGCTGCTAACTTCTTATCAGAAAATGTGCAAGCCAGAAAACAAATGAATGACATTTTTAAAGTGCTAAAGGAAAAAAAAAAACTTGTCAACCGAGACTTCTATATTCAGGGAAAGTATCCTTCAAAAGTAAAGGCAAAATAAAAACTTTTTTAGACAAAGAAAAGCTGAAAGGATCTGTCACCAGCAGACCTGTACTACAAGACATATTAAAGAAAGTTTTTCCAGTGAAGGGAAATGATACCAGATGGAAACTTGGATCACAAAGGAATGAAGAACATCAGGAATGTAAATAAGTGCAGAAATATAAACACTTTTACCTCTCTCATTTTTAAATCTTTAAGAGATAACTGAACATTTAAAGCAAAAATAATAAGGTAGTGCAGGGTTTATAACATACGTAGAAATAAAATGTATGACTGTGTGCTTTACAAAGCCCTCCAAGACTCTGATGCATGCCAGTAGTGGAGATAAAATACAGTTCTAAAAAATAATCCAAAAGAAGAAAGGTAAAAAAAAAACAAAGGAAAAAGAACAGATGGGGCAAATGGAAATAAATACCAAGAGGCAAATTTAAACACAACCATATGGATAGTTAAATTAAATATAAATGAACTAAACACACCAGTTAATAGGCAGAGATCATCAGATTGTATTTTTTTTTTTTTTAAAATGAGACTCAACTATATGCTGTCAACAAGAAACTTTAAATATAAAGAGTTTAAATGTAAAGACAGAGATAGGTTAAAAGTAAAAGGATGGAAAACAATATACTATAACCAACAGGAAGAGTCTCAATAATCCCAATGTCATAGAAACATGAGGGAGACCTTTCTGAAGAATCCTAGAACTCAGAGCAGGAAGAAAACTGGAGAGCTTAAGTATAAAATCAATAGGTGGTAAGAGACAAGAAAAAAACAGAAAAAATTTTAAAAAGTAAATGAAAATAAAAAAAAAATCAACAGGTGGCCAATGCAGAATGACACACAGCAGATTACAAAAATTTGAATCCTCCTTCAAAGAAGATTATAGACAGACAGTAACTGTTTATTAAAAAATCCAAAGAGTGTAGGGGAAGGGGAGAGAATGGTATATATTTGTGTTTTAGGAGAAAAAAGGAATAAACTGAGAGTGACTCACAGTGAATGAGCACATCGAGACTGCAATGTGCACCACCCTGGGGTAGAGTCCAGGTCTAGAAAGGTCTTCTGCTTTCTGTTTCTGTAATGAATTTTTAGTAACCAAGCTGCATTTCTTTGGTAATCAGAAAGGAACAACAATTTTAAAAGATTTCAGTTGACTTTGGATAAGAAAGATGCTCAGCATGCGCGAGGACAGGGCTGAGGCCAAGGAGACAACAGGGAACTGCCCCTGAAGCTGGGCAACATCCCGAGGTGCCCACACAGGCAAGGCAGGCACAGTGGAGCAGTGCTGGCAGGAATGTGTGGGCAGTCCCAGAAAGCTTAGAGGCAGGTCCATGGGGTTGTCACTTCCTGGGATCATCCCCCCAAGCTATCAGAACCATGACAGATGTGAGCAGAAGGCCTCCTTTGGCCCCCGTGTCCACGGAAACTCTATTTCCATCTTTAAGCAGCTGCCAGCACAGGTGCTCCCCAGTGTGTGAGGGAAGCCCCAGGTGCCCAGCAGCCAGGCCCTCTGTATCCCACTGTCACCTGGGCAGGGCACCCTCGGAGCAGTTGGATTCTTCCTGGTATACATTTGATGTCTGGTTTGACTTTGGCTTCCAATACAAAATGAACTGGTCATAGATTACTTATACAATTCATTCTAAAAAATTCACTTCCAATTGACATTGAGGTTTTGTTGCCAAGTGGAATGGAGAGGAGAACATCTCACCTTCACCTCCTGAGGAAGACGGTCTGTTACAAGCCTCATCTCACCACCCTCAGGCCAGAGACCTAAGGCCTTAACCCCTTCCAAGGCCCTGGCTGAGCCCACCAGACCCATATCCTGCACCCCATGTCTCAGTCATTCCTTCCAGACCCTCGGCCTTCATCCTGTCATAAACACGCCAAGGCAATACCCCTGAGGGCCTCTGAACCTGCCTCAGGTGGCTCCTTCGAAGAATTCGGGCCTCACTTAAGTGTCACCTCCTCCAAATGTCTTCACTCTCCAGCCCCATCACGGTTTACTTATAACACTTTTCACTACCTAAAACATATCCTCCAAAATTGCTTGTTTTTACCTGATTCTCCCTGGGGGAAATGTCACCTCTGACAGGACAGGGCCCTTCTCTTTCTTGGTCACCCCTGAATCCCCAGCATCTGCAGCAGCTCCTAACACTCAGTGGGCATGTGAGAAACTGTGGTGGGAGGGGTGTGTTAAATTCATCTAACTTCCATTAACAGAGCACCTACTATGCGTTTGGCACTGTGCTTCTCCCTTCCCATAACGTAACTATCGCCACCTATAGTCATTCCCGCCTCCATTTTACAGAGAAGGAAGACACGGATCTGAGAGGTGAACTAACTTGCCTAAGGTCTAGCTCCCAAGATTTGAGACATTTCAAACCACACCAGAAAAGAGAGAAATAATATGCCACCAGGTAATATCTAACACCAGGCTTTATCCAAAGGCCAGGCAGCCATTGAGTGTCCTTGAAGCCTAATGGTGCGTATGGGTTTAGGGGACTGGCTTTAAATCCTCCCATGAACATGCCATCACAGACCCTCCCTGCGCAATAGATACACACGTCATTCTCTCTCTCACTCACAGTTTTTCCAAGCCACCCATGTTTAATTGAGCAGGTCCTCCTGAAGTGTTCCCATTTAATTGAGCGGATCCCACCAAAGTGTTTTCACTTAATTGGCATGATTAATCGTTGAAGTCCTGGAGCCACAACCCCCAAGTGAATTGTTAATTATCCTTTAATTCCTGTGTAGCAACAGGACTGGCCCTTCCTGTACCAGGCTTGCCCAAGGGACTTAACCCAAGTGCACTTCAGATCACTACCCACAGTGACAGAACCCATGGACACACAGAGACCATTTTGAAGGTGCTCATAAAAATGGGAGGGAAAAAGTGAGCCCTGCTTTCACAAAAGGAAGCTAAACTCTGCACAATGAACAAGGTATATCGGGTAAAAGCTTTATGAGACGCAAAGGAAGATCATTAACAAAGATAATACACATTAATCCCACTGCAGTTAAAAATAAAATCATCATCAATCCTGAAAACAATCTGATAATTCAGAAGCCGGATTGCCCAACAGCTCCACTTTAAAATGGTGGAACTAATCTGGAAAAGAAACTGCACTCTGTGACAAAAGTGACACATACAGGTGTCTGCTGCCTTCCAAAAGTGGACCTTGGGAGATCAAGGTCAAAGCAATTCCAGGCACAATATGAAAACCATTGTAGTGCACCCGATGGATACAGGGGGCGATCCTGATCTTGAATGCGAGGCACTTTCACTCACCATGGAAAAGCCCCAAATCTCGGAAGTGCACTTCTTCACCCAACCGGGAAAAGGAAGTTGGTAGACAGACTATGGGAAAACAAACCTCTGCCTCTTAATGTAAATATTATCTTCCTTCTTTAAGTGGGATCTGAAGTATAGTCTAACGACTATATGCTCCCAGAGAGTGAAGGCCCTATCAAGGTTGACTGCGGATTCCACTCTGGACCTAGCCAAGTGCCACAGACACCGCAGCTGCTTCACAGACACACTTCTGAAAAATCATGCTTCCTAAAGCATGAGAGTTCACGTGAGTGAACAAATGTTCCTGAAATGTGCTTTAGATGGCAATGTAAATTTTAACCAACTTATTTAAATTCAATTTTCCGTATTGCATCAGAAACATTGAGAACCAAAACAACCATTTCACTCTGATTTGAAAGAACAGAAGTTAACAGCTGAACCCAATGGAGACAAAAGCCAACATGTGTCACAAAAAATAGTGAATAATTAGGTGTATTCTGGTCACCTTTGAGCTCGGGACCCCTCCTTAGGATGTCTGGCTACTAGGAAAGTTCACTTCTGAGCCTAAAAGATCAGTGTTAGACTAATTCCATGGCACAAGTAGCCAAGCAACCTCCTCAGCAGGTGCCATCCTTCCCTGGGCAGTGGGGGCAGGGGACAGGGAGCAAGGCCACCCAAACTAGATCAATCTGGCAGCTTCCAGAAACTTCAAAGGGGTGCCAGAAACACCTGGACTCCCTGGAGCATCTAGATAAGGACCTGAAACAGAATGTCCTCAGGCCCCCAGAAGACAACAGGTGGCTCATGGTGTTCATTTCAGTTCTGGGCCAGAGCAAAAATGCCCTGGAGGGAATCTTTATAGGTCACACGAGAGACTGCACTCGCGACCATCTAATTCAGATGGGTGCCTTCAGCTCCCTCTCCCACCCTTAACCCTAACCCTAAATCATCCTATTAATTACCTAGATTCCCAATTCTCCTTACTGGATATCTGTTCTCCCTTGAGTTGTGTTGTTTAGATCGAGAGAACTATCTCTGGGCAAAGATGGTTCAACGGCACTGGCATATATAAAAATATAAGTGCTTCCAGAATCAAAAACAATACTTCTCACCATCTTGCATCCCCATGGGGTCTTCTAGCAGCATGGCCAGCTTTAAGGCCAGCAGACATGGTCTATAAGCATCCAGACTTGCCCCAAAGAGAGATGCAGGGATGGCATCGTGTCTCAGAAAAATTCTGAGCGATTAGTCAGGCAGGTAAGATCCCACCTGTTGGACTGAAATAATTTGGGGGGGACAGAAGCAGACTTGGGTACTCCTTCCGGGAACACGTCTTTTTGGGTCATGAGTGCTCAACCAAAGGACAGGCTGTGAGACTGAACACACTGCTGAGACCCCAATCCACCTGAGTCAGGCAAGGCTGGGATCCTGAGCCGAGCCCCTGGGCTGGAGCTGGGCTTAGCCTTCACCAGCTCTCAACCCGTCCCGCCAGGATGTGGCCGCAAAGGCCCCATTTGGGCCCACCCTGTACTGTGCAAATGCACTGCTACTAGAAGTGAATCCTAAAGGGCCAGAAGAGAGGGTGTTTCACCAGGAAAGTCTGTTTCTCTTGGGATGTTTGTGTCTGTGTGTGCCTTTTTCTGTGTGCGTGGGTGGCAGGCATCTGTCTCCGTCTTCCCCGTTTTCCTCTGTCACTCTGCCTGGGCACCTGTCTCTCTCTGTTTAGGTTTCCATTTTCTTTGCCTTCTATAAAAAGCCAGAAGGTAGACCAGAAGGGGATTTTGTAGTGTTTGTTGTACTTAATTGAGGGAAGGTTTATGTTCCCATTTCCCCAAGAAGACGCACGCTATCTTACTGAAAATCAAAATAAATTTTAAGTATAGCTTCGTTTAAGTCACACTGCCCAGGATATGAACGATTCTAAATGGGGATGGGGGAATGCTGTGCAAATCCCAAGGGGCCCTGGGCAGTTGGGGAGCCCAGGCAGGTTAGGGCCAGGGTTGGACGGGTGGGTTAGAACCCTGGCCTGGGGTTTGCTAAGAACTCAAGGGACAGAGTAGCTGGTGTAGGTGGGGATGAGAAATCTGCATTTTCAACCAGCACTCAGGAAACTGGGATGCTGATCTGTGCCTGGTTAGCACTGGGCCCATCTAGAATCCGGAGGCTTCCTCACCTCCAGGGCTCATCAGACAGGATTCTGGCCCATGAGCCTCCTGAATGGGATCCCACTCTCTGTGCTGACTGTCAGATTTCTGGGAAGAGAATTCACACTTTCTAGTGATTTTCTAAGGGGTCTCCTCACCCAAAGAAGGCTGAAAATCACTGTTCGATAGGATTCTAAATGTAGATCCTAAGACATTTGGGGGGAATGGATTGGACTGTGTCAGGCACAGGGCAGGAGGGAGCATGAGGGATGGGGTGAGGCAGCATTAGTACCCAGAGGGGGTGCTGTTCTAGCGATCCCATCTGAAATCCTTTGGTAAAAGAAAAATGTCGGGTCTGAGGTTGAAGAGGAAATATTTCACTGACCAAGGAGACTGGAGGGGGCTGGTGGCCCCCAGCTGCGCCAACGTTGGCTGGAGGGTGTCAGTTGGAACAGGATGGGACCTCCGGGAAAAGGGCCAGGATTCTGGGGGGGGGGTTGGTGTTTGAAAGGGACCATGGGCTTCGGGCAGCAGGCGACTGTGTGGGGGGGAGGATGGAAAAAGACATGTAATTAATCACCCAAATATAGACTAGAGAAGGCAGCAAAGGAGTTTAAGGGGGGGGCACTGGAGCGGGTGATGGTGGCCCCAGAAGGGCGACAGAAAAAGCACTGTTCAGATCCAGGGCCTTGAGCTTGTTTTCACCCAGCAAGGGCTGCCCCTCCCCCTCCCTCACAGCATTTGGGCTCTAGGCTGCCCCCCCCATCCTCCCCGACAAGCTGACGCTCGACCCCCACCCAAAAGGAAAGGAGAGACTCCGCCAGCAGGAAGTCCCCAGTACCTTCCCCAGTACACCTACCCGCGTCTCTGACTGCTGTTCAGCCCCTCCCCCAGACTAGGGAAAAGCCCTTTTAACACCCCCCCAACGCCCCCTCCCACTTGGCCTCCTCTGCACTTGGGGTGGGGGGGTCCCCTCTTCCCATAGCGACCGGTTCCCATCCCCTAGCGTCACCCCAAAAGCAGCGTAGGCCTCAGCACGTCCAGCGATTCCCGCCCCTAACCGTCGCCCCCTGGCCGCCGCGGGAAGGCCTTCGGCCTCTTCGCACCCGCCATCCCGGACCCGCCTCCCGCTCCACCTGGCCCCAGGGCCGAGCAGCTTCCCGCGGGAACAGAGACGTCCCCCAACAAGCTTGGCCGCCCCCTGCCCCCCCACCGCACACCTTCTGGAACACTCACCCCAGTCCTGCACACTCTCCTGGGCCGTCCCCTGCACATCCTCCCGAGGCCCAAACGATCACCCGGGACCCGCACATTCATCCGCGACTCCCAGCACATCCTCTGGCGGCCCGCGCGCTCATCGCGGCCCCGCACACCCTCCCGGGCTCCGCGCACATCCTCTTGTGGCCCGGACGCTCACCTCGGCCCGGCGGCGGCCAACGCGCGGTCCTCGGCGGAGCGGCGCTGGCGCGGCCCAGGCCCGGCGTGGCAGGAAGCGCCACGGAGCCGCCAGCAACCGGCTGAGCCCAGCAGCCCCACGGCGCGTTTCCGGAGCCGCGGGCGCCGCCGTGGGTAGTGGGAGAGCGAGGCCCCGCCCCGGCTCCGGCCCCGCCCGGCCCGCCGGTCTCGATTGGCCCGGAGAGTGGGGGGGCTGGAAGGGGGCGTGGCCTAGCCCGGGGTGGGTGGGTCAGGCCAGACCCCAGGGGAGCTGCGCGGTGGGGCCAGGTGAATGTACTAATGAATGAATGAATGAACTAGCGAATGAACCAACAAGACCACGAAGGAGGGAACGAAGGAATGAAGAGGACCCCTCCCCCTTGGGCGCCTTTAGGACGGGAATATGGGTGGGGGGATGAGAACGGAGGGCGACGGAGAGCAAAGCCAGCCCCCACTGGAGGGGTCAAAGCGCCTCGCTCAGTCACGGAAGGTGTGAGCTCTCGCCGTGCCAGGCACTGAGAATACAGCTGTGAGCAAAACCAGGCTGCAATCCCTGCCCTCAGGGGGCGCGCATTTGGCGCCCAAGAGCTCCTGTGAGTATGTTTGTGTGTGGGTGTGTGCGCGCGCGCGCGCGCCCGCGTGCTCGGGTAAAGGTGGAGGGGAAAGTCACTTGAGTTAATTTCAAAATGGCAGGTCATACTGAGAAGAGAAAAGAACAGGATTCTTGGATCGGGGCTGCTGCAAGTAGTGACAGCCACTTCCAGAGGAATTTCTGCCAGTCAACAAAGATCTAGGAATCTGCTGCACCCGGCAGTGTGCTAAGCCCATCGATGCTTTCTTGAAGATTCCTGTTTCGTAAGGAATACAGTAATAAACAAGGGTCAACAAACAACACACAAGAATGACAAGAACTGTGAAGAACATCAATTAGGGGGGTGTTTGGGAGTGATGGGTGGGGAATTTCAGTGAGGCTATGGTTGATATGAGACTTGAATGACGAGAAGGACTCAGCCGTGTGAAGGTTGTTGATAGGCAGAGCATCCACAGGTAAAAGGAACAGCAAGTGCAAATTCCCTGTGATAGGAACCAACCGGGCATATTCTAGGATCAAAAGGAAAATGCTGGACAGCAGTAAGCCAAGGGAAAAAGAGCCACACTAGCTGGGCACTGAAATTAAGTCTGAAGGACACGGTCTAACTCTTTTGTTCATTTTTTATTAATATACATTTATCGTTTTATTAGTGATAATGATTATAACCAACTTCTTAAATATTCTTGTAACAATTTTATCTGTTA
>NC_138903.1:132063850-132103850 GCF_965194825.1 Balaenoptera physalus | reverse complement strand
CCCTGCAAGGTTGTGACCGCGTTACCACCTCCGTGTGTCTGCAGGGTCTGCCTGGTCAGGGTCCTCTGTGGGCCCGCCCGGAGGGGCCGTGTATTCCCTGAAACAGCGGGAGCCCACGCAGTAGTAGCAGAAGGGGCTCAGGGGCCGAGGGATCAAGGTCAGGGAGGCGGCAGGCCTGGCGGCCACCTCGGGCATCCAGGGGGCGCAAGAGGCAGCGGCGCGGCCACCGGGAGCCACGCGCGGGGGCAGGCTGAGAGCTGGGGGGGCGCGGCGGCCAGGCCCAGCACGGGCCAGGGAGGACTCATCTGGGCGGGAGGCCAGGCGAAGCAGAGCCAGGGGACCTGAGCGGGCCGGGCCACCTCTGCCAGGCCAGGGCCTAGAGGGACCAGAGCCTGCGCGTCGGGATCCGGCGCGGGGGGCTCGGCTGCTGTCCGAGGAGGGGCCGGAGGGACAGAGTCAGTCCTGGCCAGGGCGGCTGCATGGTCGAGTTCCGGGTCGCTCGGGGTCCCCTGGATGTCCTCAGGATAGGGTGGGAGGCCGTCCTGCGGCTCCGAGGCGCTGGGCGCCGGGAGGTACCCCAGGGCTGCCGGCTTGCCGTCCGCCTTCCAGGATGCAGGTTTAGTGCACACTCTCCCCTTCATCCTCACGAGGAGGTGCGGGCAGCCTCTTAAACAGGGGCCCTTCTCGTCCTCAGCCATGCGGAGGGCGGCGTGTCCCTCCTTCACGTAAACGGAACAGCGCAGCGCGGCCGGCAGCACCCTGGGCTCACACTCCCGCTCAGCCCCTCGCAAAAGTGCTCCGGTTGCTCGGGGGTGACATCACAGCCCAGCCAGGAAGTGACATCATACAGGGCAGGCCCGTCAGCATGTCAGCCTCCTGCTTCACGCCCGTCATCGCAGGGGGGCACGATGACACTCGTGCACGGGTGCAGAGCCACAGGCCGAGCCCTCGTGCAAACCGGGCACGGCCTTCTGGTCCCGGAGCCCCCGGGCCAGGCCGACGTGCACGGACCCACGTGTGACCCACGAGGTCAGAGCTCCTCCTCTGTGTCCACTGGCCTTCAGGGCCGTGCACAGCACCCATGCTTTCAAGCACGAGCAACGTCCGGGATGGGGCCCACGGTCAAACTAAAACTTTACAGTTCACCTATGAAATGGAAGAAAAACCCTCACCATGTCTGGGTCTGCAAAGTGCCTACCCTCCCCTCTCACTGGAGAGGTGTCCCATGGGTGCTGAGCAGGAATCCTACTCTGGACCCCCGCCCTCACCCACAGCAGCCCTCTCCCTCCATTGCCCACAGCAGAGGCCAGACTCAGCTGAAACGTTCAGGGAAATTTATTAACCAAAAACATTGACTGAAACCATTGAACAGAGGGCATGATAACACAGAGAGGAACTTCTAACAGCCACCAGAGGCCACGGGTCCCGGCCCCCCGCCAGGGTCCCCACCAAGGTGCCTCTGCTACACCCCACCCGGCAGCCCTCCATCCCCCCCCAGTCTCCCTTCCTGAGGGCCCCGTGGGGGGACGATGACTAGGGGGTGTGTGTTGGGGGGAGGGGAGCGGGGGCTGGGGGGTTCCTGGACACCTGGGTCACTCTGGGGCCTACAGGGACACATTTGGGCTTGCCAGTGCAGGGAGCAGCCTGCCCCAGGGGATGATGAATAGGGGTCCCCTCTCAGGAGGGAGGCCCAGGCACCTTGAGTGGCCCTTAACATGGGGCCAGGAGGCTGCCTGGCCTGGCCTCCCCCTGCCGCCAAGCCTGGGGGCCCCGGGGCCTGCTGAGACTACTGGCCCGAGGAGGACCCCGGGGGGCTCATCTCTGCAGCCCCGTCCTCATTTCCCGGCACTTCCGGGATGGGCTTGAGCCCCTCCTCGGGGGGCTCCTCGGCTTCCTGGCCTCCTGCCTGGGCGAGGCCCTCTGGCTCCCAGCCCGGACCTCCTGGGGCCACCGGGGAAGCACTGCCCACCCGGCCAGGCATGGGGGCCCTGGGGGCACCTGAGGGTCCTGCCTGACCTAGGCCCGCAGGGGCGGGAGCACTTCCATCTTCCTGAGTGGCCGTGGAGGCCTTGCTGGTCTCCCCAGGGCCAGGGGCTGCCCTGGCGGCACCATGATCTTCAGGGGCCGCCTCGCCAGCCTTGACAGTGCCGGCAACTGCCTCACTGGCCTTTTCACGCGCTGGGTGGTCCTCGGCGCTACCTTCCTTGGAAAGGGCGGCCTGGGCGGCGGTATCTTCACCGGCCGGGGAGGCCTTGGTGCCATCTGCAGTGGTGCCCTCGGTGATGGCCTCATGGGCCGGGGCGGCCTGGGCGGCTGCTGCCAGGACTCCCACGTCCGCACGGGCCTCTTCTCCCCCTGGGGACTGCTCACTGCTAGCCGGGTCGGCCTCCCAGGCCTCGGCCTTCTGGACGAGCCGCAGCATCCCCAAGAAGCTGGGAGGCCTCCGCATCAGCCGCATCCTCCTCAGCTCCTCCTGGAGCGTGTCGTTCAGCCGGGCCCGCATCAGCACCTGCCGGGTGCGCACCTGGTCCGCCATGGCCAGGTGGATGGCCCCCTTCTCCAGGGCCGACTGCAGCAGGCCTTCCAGGCGCATGACGTACGCAAAGAGAGTCTCCTGAGGCCGCTGGGCACAGGTCATGAACTTCAGCCGAGCGCTCACCTGGGGGTCCTTGTTCCCAAACCCCTGCACCAGCGCGGCCAGGCAGTCCTGGGCAGGCAGCTCGGGATCTTCCGCCAGGAGGCCGCACAGGAGGTCCAGCGCGGGGCCACGCAAGCTCTCCACCAGCCTCCTCCTCCTCTCCCTCTCAGACACGTGGCGCCACAGGTGCAGCATGTCGTTGGCCTGCTCCAGCCAGCTCTCAAAGGACTCTTCCCCGTGGCCCGGCTCTTCCACCCCCGAGAAGGTTCCCAGCTCCTTGTAGCCCATTTTCTCTAGCACGGGCTGCAAGGCCTGCCTCCACTGCTGGGTCCAGGGCCCTGCCTCATCCATGGCGGCTACCGCTTCCACAGCTGCTTTCTCAGCTGCAGTCATTGCCTCGCCCATGGGTCCTGCCATATTCAGAAGTCCTGCCACGCCTGCAACATTTCTGTCCCCTGCAACTCCCTCCTCATCTGACACTCGTGCTTCACCTTCAGCTCCTGCTTGACCCTCAGCTCCTTCCCCACCTGCAGCTCCTGCCTCACCTGAGGCTCCCTCCTCACCTGCAGCTCCTGCCTCACCTCCAGCTCCCGCCTCACCTGCAGCTCCTTCCTCAGCTCCAGCTCCTGCCTCACCTCCAGCTGCAACCTCACCTAAGGCTCCCTCCTCACCTGCAGCTCCTGCCTCAACTCCAGCTCCTGCCTCACCTCCAGCTGCCACCTCACCTAAGGCTCCCTCCTCACCTGCAGCTCCTGCCTCAACTCCAGCTCCTTCCTCACCTCCAGCTGCCACCTCACCTAAGGCTCCCTCCTCACCTGCAGCTCCTGCCTCAACTCCAGCTCCTTCCTCACCTCCAGCTGCCACCTCACCTAAGGCTCCCTCCTCACCTGCAGCTCCTGCCTCAACTCCAGCTCCTTCCTCACCTCCAGCTGCCACCTCACCTAAGGCTCCCTCCTCACCTGCAGCTCCTGCCTCAACTCCAGCTCCTTCCTCACCTCCAGCTGCCACCTCACCTAAGGCTTCCTCCTCACCTGCGTCTCCCTCCATAGCTGCGGCTCCCGCGTCCCCTGCAGCTTCCTCCTCACCTGCAGTTCCTGCCTCACCTGCCCTGCCAACCACTGCTTGTCTCTGGGGCTGTGCAGGGAAATTGGGTCTATCCTGTGACTCAGCATCAGGGGCCTGGGGCAGGCAGACCACAGTCCAGGGCCCCCCCTTGCCTGGTATTTGGCGGGGGATCAAGCTGTGATTTAAATACTCAGCAAACTCGACCAGGGCAACACTCGACCCCAGCTCCTTTCTGTAGTCCTTGCCCAGCACTCGGTACCTGCCCAGGGAACACAGGGCAGCCTGCACAGCCTCCCGGAATTCCTGGTCTTTGCAGTCGTCCGGGATGCCCAGGATGAGCAGAGATCGCTGAGCGTTCACGCCCATCCACCTGCACCAGTCCCGCAGTATCGCCAGAGCCATCGCCATCTTCGAGGACCTGAGGGTGGGGGGAAGCGATCAAACAGGTGTGCACAGACTGTTGAAGTGTGGGAATCGGCCTGTGGGTGCAAAGGGGAGAGAAGCATGTTTGTGCCACACAGCCCACCCTGCTGCCCCTCACAGCAGCAGCCTGGAGCACCTCCCTGCCCTGTTTTGTTTGTTTGACTTAAGGAAACTTCTTTTTGATAAGTTAGATTTATTTACAAGATAGAAGGCTAGGGACTTCCCTGGTGGTGCAGTGCTTAAGAATCCACCTGCCAGTGCAGGGGACACAGGTTCGATCCCTGGTCCGGGAAGATCCCACATGCCAAGGAGCAACTAACCCCGCACGCCGCAACCACTGACCCAGCGCTCTAGAGCCCATGAGCCACAACTACTGCGCCCACGTGACACAACCACTGAAACCCACATGCCTGGAGCCCATGCTCCGCAACAAGAGAAGCCACCGTAATGAGAGGCCCGTGCACCGCAACGAAGAGTAGCCCCCGCTCGCCGCACCTAGAGAAAGCCCGCGCACAGCAACGAAGACCCAACGCAGCCAAAAGTAAAAATAAATTTTAAAAATAATAATAAAAGAGCACTTCTTGTATACGACTCAAGAAGCAATAATAAAATAAAATAATTTTTAAAAAAAGATAGAAGGCTCGTCACATTTTCTCCATTTCTGGCCTCAGTTTTAGGAAGCTGCCTTTCTCCCAAGGGATTTTTCAAGTCTTCAAATTTTTTAGCATAAACATTTCCATAATATCCCTATATTCTCTTTGTAATGTACATCTGATCCGTAACGTTAGCCCTCTTTCATTCCTGACATTGGTGATCAGGGTTCTTTCTATTTTTCCTTGATTCATCGCTCTAGGACTTTCTCAGTTTTCTTGCTCTTTTCAAAGAAGAGCATGGCTTTGTTCATCGTGTCCATAATTTGCTTTCTATCACTGATTTCCTCTCTTAGCTCTCTTATTACTTCATTTTATGTTTCCTTTGCTCTTCTTCTTCTAGCATCTCTAAATGGGCTGTTAGCTCACTGATTTTATGTCCTGACTCTTCTAACAGAAGCGTTTAGAGGAATACAGTTTCCTCCTGTCGCTTTTTGCTGCCTCCCACTAATTTTGGTAAGTTGTGTTTTCTGAGTATTCACTTTGAAATATTTTCTAAGTCCCTCTGTGATTTTTTTCTTTGATCCATGGGTTTCCCAATATTTAAAGATATATTATCATTAGTACCATCAAATAACATTTCCCCGTGATGAGAAAACTTATCATGTAAAATTGCAACACTGTTAAATTTATGGAGTCTTTTTTACAACTCTGGTATGGCCTGTCCGGGTGAATGTGCAAAGCACCCTCGTAAAGAATCTGTACTCTGTGTGGAGGCCAGGGCCTCGCCCCGCCCACCCACCTCTGCAATTCCTGTGCCACCCGGACAAAGGCGACCTGGAGCTTCTCGATGCCTCATGCAGTGGGCCAGAGCCCCTCCCTGGACCCCCACAAATCCATCTGCCATGGTCAACAGCCTCCACCAGATCACAGCAGCCCCAGCGCCTCCCCTCTCAGCATCACTTACGCCCCTCGTGGCCAGGAGGCTCCTCCCCGCCCCCCGCACTACATCCCCCCATACACCCTCCCCCACCCACCACCTGCTGGCGATCCGCTCTGGGCCCTGCAAGCCGGGCGCCCCCCATGCTTAGAGATCAGACTGCCTCTCTCACCTCCCCACACCGGGGAGTCCTCCCCCGACCACCCCCAGAGCCAGGGCTCTCGCCTCTTGCACCCCAGACGCAGAGCCCACCCCTCTTGCCCCCGCCCACCCGGGAGCCGGAGCCCCCTTCCTGCCACGAGCGTCCTCCGCCCCCACCCCGCCCCCCGCCCCGGCGGGAGCTCCCCCAACGCCTACCGCACCACGCCCGGGAGTCCTCCCCATTGACCCGTGCCTCCGCCAGGAGTACCTCCGCCTTCCTCCCGCCACACGCAGCAGCCGTTAGCCCTCGCCTCGTGTCTCGGCCCGGGGAGGGGGCCCGAGAGTCCTCCCGATCGAACCGCGCCTGCGCCAGGAGTAGCTCCGCCTTCCTCCCGCCACACGCAGCAGCCGTTAGCCGTCCCCTCGTGTCTCGGCACGAGGAGGGGGAGTGGCCCGCCCGTCACGTCCTCCCCACCCCCGCAGCCAGTCGTCCTCTCCTCTGGCCCCCAAAGCTGGCCCCACCCGCCCAGCAGGAAACCCTCCGCTCTGGACCCCCCCACGCTTTGCCATTAGCCCCACCCCGGCAGCCAGCGGAGCTTCTCGATGCCTCATGCAGGGGGCCAGAGCCCCTCCCTGGACCCCCACAAATCCATCTGCCATGGTCAACAGCCTCCACCAGATCACAGCAGCCCCAGTGCCTCCCCTCTCAGCATCACTTACGCCCCTCGTGGCCAGGCGGCTCCTCCCCGCCCCCCCCACTACATCCCCCCATACACCCTCCCCCACCCACCACCTGCTGGCGCTCCGCTCTGGGCCCTGCAAGCCGGGCGCCCCCCATGCTTAGAGATCAGACTGCCTCTCTCACCTCCCCACACCGGGGAGTCCTCCCCCGACCACCCCCAGAGCCAGGGGCTCTCGCCTCTTGCACCCCAGACGCAGAGCCCACCCCTCTTGCCCCCGCCCACCCGGGAGCCGGAGCCCCCTTCCTGCCACGGGCGTCCTCCGCACCCACCCCACCCCGCGCCCCAGTGGGAGCTCCCATAACGCCTACCGCACCCGTGCCCGGGAGTCCTCCCCATCGACCCGCGCCTCCGCCAGGAGTAGCTCCGCCTTCCTCCCGCCACACGCAGCAGCCGTTAGCCCTCGCCTCGTGTCTCGGCCCGGGGAGGGGGCCCGAGAGTCCTCCCCATCGACCCGCGCCTGCGCCAGGAGTAGCTCCGCCTTCCTCCCGCCACACGCAGTAGCCGTTAGCCCTCGCCTCGTGTCTCGGCACGAGGAGGGGGAGTGGCCCGCCCGTCGCGTCCTCCCCACCCCCGCAGCCAGTCGTCCTCTCCTCTGGCCCCCAAAGCTGGCCCCACCCGCCCAGGAGGAAGCCCTCCGCTCTGGACCCCCCCCACGCTTAGCCATTAGCCCCACCCCGGCAGCCAGCCGAGCTTCTTGATGCCTCATGCAGCAGGGCAGGACCCCTCCCTAGACCCCCACAAATCCATCTGCCATGGTCAACAGCCTCCACCAGATCACAGCAGCCCCAGCGCCTCCCCTCTCAGCATCACTTACGCCCCTCGTGGCCAGGAGGCTCCTCCCCGCCCCCCCCCACTACATCCCCCCATACACCCTCCCCCACCCACCACCTGCTGGCGATCCGCTCTGGGCCCTGCAAGCCGGGCGCCCCCCATGCGTAGAGATCAGACTGCCTCTCTCACCTCCCCACACCGGGGAGTCCTGCCCCGAGCACCCCCAGAGCCAGGGACTCTCGCCTCTTGCACCCCAGACGCAGAGCCCACCCCTCTTGCCCCCGCCCACCCGGGAGCCGGAGCCCCCTTCCTGCCACGAGCGTCCTCCGCCCCCACCCCGCCCCCCGCCCCGGCGGGAGCTCCCCCAACGCCTACCGCACCACGCCCGGGAGTCCTCCCCATTGACCCGTGCCTCCGCCAGGAGTACCTCCGCCTTCCTCCCGCCACACGCAGCAGCCGTTAGCCCTCGCCTCGTGTCTCGGCCCGGGGAGGGGGCCCGAGAGTCCTCCCGATCGAACTGCGCCTGCGCCAGGAGTAGCTCCGCCTTCCTCCCGCCACACGCAGCAGCCGTTAGCCGTCCCCTCGTGTCTCGGCACGAGGAGGGGGAGTGGCCCGCCCGTCGCGTCCTCCCCACCCCCGCAGCCAGTCGTCCTCTCCTCTGGCCCCCAAAGCTGGCCCCACCCGCCCAGGAGGAAGCCCTCCGCTCTGGACCCCCCCACGCTTAGCCATTAGCCCCACCCCGGCAGCCAGCCGAGCTTCTTGATGCCTCATGCAGCAGGGCAGGACCCCTCCCTAGACCCCCACAAATCCATCTGCCATGGTCAACAGCCTCCACCAGATCACAGCAGCCCCAGCGCCTCCCCTCTCAGCATCACTTACGCCCCTCGTGGCCAGGAGGCTCCTCCCCGCCCCCCCCCACTACATCCCCCCATACACCCTCCCCCACCCACCACCTGCTGGCGATCCGCTCTGGGCCCTGCAAGCCGGGCGCCCCCCATGCGTAGAGGTCAGACTGCCTCTCTCACCTCCCCACACCGGGGAGTCCTCCCCCGAGCACCCCCAGAGCCAGGGGCTCTCGCCTCTTGCACCCCAGACGCAGAGCCCACCCCTCTTGCCCCCGCCCACCCGGGAGCCGGAGCCCCCTTCCTGCCACGAGCGTCCTCCGCCCCACCCCACCCCCCGCCCTGGCGGGAGCTCCCATAAGGCCTACCGAGCCCGCGCCCGGGAATCCTCCCCATCGACCCGCGCCTGCGCCAGGAGTAGCTCCGCCTTCCTCCCGCCACACGCAGCAGCCGTTAGCCCTCGCCTCGTGTCTCGGCCCGGGGAGAGGGCCCGAGAGTCCTCCCCATCGACCCGCGCCTGCGCCAGGAGTAGCTCCGCCTTCCTCCCGCCACACGCAGCAGCCGTTAGCCCTCCCCTCGTGTCTCGGCACGAGGAGGGGGAGTGGCCCGCCCGTCGCGTCCTCCCCACCCCCGCAGCCAGTCGTCCTCTCCTCTGGCCCCCAAAGCTGGCCCCACCCGCCCAGCAGGAAGCCCTCCGCTCTGAACCCCCCCACGCTTAGCCATTAGCCCCACCCCGGCAGCCAGCGGAGCTTCTTGATGCCTCATGCAGGGGGCCAGAGCCCCTCCCTGGACCCCCACAAATCCAACTGCCATGGTCAACAGCCTCCACCAGATCACAGCAGCCCCAGCGCCTCCCTTCTCAGCATCACTTACGCCCCTCGTGGCCAGGAGGCTCCTCCCCGACCCCCCACTACATCCCCCTACACACCCTCCCCCACCCACCACCTGCTGGCGATCCGCTCTGGGCCCTGCAAGCCGGGCGCCCCCCATGCTTACAGATCAGACTGACTCTCTCACCTCCCCACACCGGGGAGTCCTCCCCCGACCACCCCCAGAGCCAGGGACTCTCGCCTCTTGCACCCCAGACGCAGAGCCCACCCCTCTTGCCCCCGCCGACCCGGGAGCCGGAGCCCCCTTCCTGCCACGAGCGTCCTCCGCCCCCACCCCGCACCCCGCCCCGGCGGGAGCTCCCCCAACGCCTACCGCACCACGCCCGGGAGTCCTCCCCATCAACCCGTGCCTCCGCCAGGAGTACCTCCGCCTTCCTCCTGCCACACGCAGCAGCCGTTAGCCCTCGCCTCGTGTCTCGGCCCGGGGAGGGGGCCCGAGAGTCCTCCTGATCGAACCGCGCCTGTGCCAGGAATAGCTCCGCCTTCCTCCCGCCACACGCAGCAGCCGTTAGCCGTCCCCTCGTGTCTCGGCACGAGGAGGGGGAGTGGCCCGCCCGTCACGTCCTCCCCACCCCCGCAGCCAGTCGTCCTCTCCTCTGGCCCCCAAAGCTGGCCCCACCCGCCCAGCAGGAAACCCTCCGCTCTGGACCCCCCCACGCTTTGCCATTAGCCCCACCCCGGCAGCCAGCGGAGCTTCTCGATGCCTCATGCAGGGGGCCAGAGCCCCTCCCTGGACCCCCACAAATCCATCTGCCATGGTCAACAGCCTCCACCAGATCACAGCAGCCCCAGTGCCTCCCCTCTCAGCATCACTTACGCCCCTCGTGGCCAGGCGGCTCCTCCCCGCCCCCCCCCACTACATCCCCCCATACACACTTCCCCACCCACCACCTGCTGGCGCTCCGCTCTGGGCCCTGCAAGCCGGGCGCCCCCCATGCTTAGAGATCAGACGGCCTCTCTAAACTCCCCACACCGGGGAGTCCTCCCCCGACCACCCCCAGAGCCAGGGGCTCTCGCCTCTTGCACCCCAGACGCAGAGCCCACCCCTCTTGCCCCCGCCCACCCGGGAGCCGGAGCCCCCTTCCTGCCACGAGCGTCCTCCGCACCCACCCCACCCCCCGCCCCGGCGGGAGCTCCCCCAACGCCTACCTCACCCGCGCCCGGGAGTCTTCCCCATCGACCCGTGCCTCCGCCAGGAGTAGCTCCGCCTTCCTCCCGCCACACGCAGCAGCCGTTAGCCCTCGCCTCGTGTCTCGGCACGAGGAGAGGGAGTGGCCCGCCCGTCGCGTCCTCCCCACCCCCGCAGCCAGTCGTCCTCTCCTCTGGCCCCCAAAGCTGGCCCCACCCGCCCAGGAGGAAGCCCTCCGCTCTGGACCCCCCCACGCTTAGCCATTAGCCCCACCCCGGCAGCCAGCCGAGCTTCTTGATGCCTCATGCAGCAGGGCAGGACCCCTCCCTAGACCCCCACAAATCCATCTGCCATGGTCAACAGCCTCCACCAGATCACAGCAGCCCCAGCGCCTCCCCTCTCAGCATCACTTACGCCCCTCGTGGCCAGGAGGCTCCTCCCCGCCCCCCCCCACTACATCCCCCCATACACCCTCCCCCACCCACCACCTGCTGGCGATCCGCTCTGGGCCCTGCAAGCCGGGCGCCCCCCATGCTTAGAAATCAGACTGCCTCTCTCACCTCCCCACACCGGGGAGTCCTCCCCCGAGCACCCCCAGAGCCAGGGGCTCTCGCCTCTTGCACCCCAGACGCAGAGCTCACCCCTCTTGCCCCCGCCCACCCGGGAGCCGGAGCCCCCTTCCTGCCACGAGCGTCCTCCGCCCCACCCCACCCCCCGCCCTGGCGGGAGCTCCCATAACGCCTACCGAGCCCGCGCCCGGGAGTCCTCCCCATCGACCCGCGCCTGCGCCAGGAGTAGCTCCGCCTTCCTCCCGCCACACGCAGCAGCCGTTAGCCCTCGCCTCGTGTCTCGGCCCGGGGAGGGGGCCCGAGAGTCCTCCCCATCGACCCGCGCCTGCGCCAGGTGTAGCTCCGCCTTCCTCCCGCCACACGCAGCAGCCGTTAGCCCTCCCCTCGTGTCTCGGCACGAGGAGGGGGAGTGGCCCGCCCGTCGCGTCCTCCCCACCCCCACAGCCAGTCGTCCTCTCCTCTGGCCCTCAAAGCCGGCCCCACCCGCCGAGCAGGAAGCCCTCCGCTCCGGGCCCCCCCACGCTTAGCCATTACCCCACCCTCTGCACCCCGACTCCAGAACGCCCCCCACCAGCCACCCCGGCAGCTAACGGTCCTCCCCTCGGACCCGCACACTAAGGGACCCTTCCCTCAGCCCCCCTTCAGCCCGCTGCCCTCCGCTGCCCCTCCCTCACTCCCCATGGAGGAGCGCGTACCCCTCCCCCCACCCCCACTCCTTCCCAGCGTCCCCGGTACCTGCGGAGTCCAGCCCCCGGCGAAGCCCCCGCCTGTCTCCTGACTTTCTCTGACTCTGTGGATGACGCCGGAGTCCCGCTCAGAAGGGGCTGAAGAGCTCGTCTCAGCAGTGCAGCCAGGAACTGTGCAGCCCACTGTCCCAGGCACTCTGTGCGAACGCCACGTGGGTTTCCGGGTGCTCCCGGAAGCCCGAGGAAGATGAGGGAGAAAGATCTAGACGTCTCCTTACAGAGAAAGTGGTTGGATCAGAAGAGCACGTGAGGAGGCGCTTTGCTAAGGAAGCAGCAGTAGCCATGCGCACTGAGGGCCTGAGGTCCCAAGGCTTGGCGCCTTCGGAAGCAAAAGACACGCCCATTGGCCTTCCACCAATAGGAAGGCCTCCCTGCAAGGCTGCGGAGTTGGAGGAGCAAACTTGGAGATGCAGAGCCCATGGTGGCACATAGGTCAATCTGTCTTTACGGGTGGGTTTCTGCTGTGATTGTTAATGTCATAAAGCTATTCTTTTTTCTTTCTCTTTTTTTTTAATTTTTTAATTTAATTTTATTTTTTTATACAGCAGGTAATTATTAGTTATCCCTTTTATACATATTAGTGTACATATGTCAATCCCAATCTCCCAATTCATCACAGCACCACCCCCCCGCCCCCAACACTTTCCCACCTTGGTGTCCACACGTTTGTGCTCTACATCTGTGTCTCTACTTCTGTCCTGCAAACCGGTACATCTGTACCATTTTTCTAGGTTCCACATACATGCATTAATATACAATATTTGTTTCTCTCTTTCTGACTTCCTTCACTCTGTATGACAGTCTCTAGGTCCATCTACATCTCTACAAATGACCCAATTTCGTTCCTTTGTACAGCTGAGTAATAAATAATAGTAATAAAGCTCTTCTTTATATGGACTGATTTCTTGTCTAGTTGTTATCAACTAGCCATCTTCTCACATGGCACAGGAGGATGAGGCAGCTGTCTGGGGTCTCTTTTATAAGGGCAATAATCTCATTCATGAGGGCTCCCCCCTCATGGGCTAATCACTTCCCAGGGCCCCACCTCCAAATCCCATCCCTTTGGTAGTTAGAATTTAACAGGTGAATGAGGGGGAGAGTTTCACAAATATTCAGTCCATAGCACTGTCTGTCCAACTATTTTTGCTTCTCTGTTCCCTTTTTCCTGCTGAAATAATCAAGTTTTTCATTTACATTTTAACTTCTCTACTGCCTTTTGAGGCAATTATCAGTTTTCGCTAAAACTTTACAGTTCACCTATGAAATGGAAGAAAAACCCTCACCACCTCTGGGTCTGCAAAGTGCCTACCCTCCCCTCTCACTGGAGAGGTGTCCCATGTGTGCTGAGCAGGAATCCTACTCTGGACCCCCGCCCTCACTGCCAGCAGCCCTTTCCCTCCATTGCCCACAGCAGAGGCCAGACTCAGCTGAAACTTTCAGGGAAATTTATTAAAGTGAAATATTGACTGAAACCATTGAACAGAGAGGAACACAGAGAGGAACTTCTAACAGTAACCAGAGCCGACGGGTCCCGGCGCCCCCCCCAGGGTCCCCAACAATGTGCCTCCGCTACACCCCACCCGGTGGCCCTCCATCTCCCAACAGTCTCCCTTCCTGAGGGCCCCACGGGTGGCCTCTCGCCAGGACAATGGGCGCTGGCAATGCCTGCTCCCCCTAGGGCAGCCACTCCCCCTCTGGCCCACATGCCCGGGACCTGGTCCTGCCCTATGGCGGGAACAGGACAGTCCCACAGCAGGGCACGCACCACTGAGCCGACGATGGTGTGTCCCGAGGAACAACGGGGTGGCCTTCAGTTGTACTGCTAATTACTTTCACATTTCCAAGTAAATTCCTATTCCAATGCTATGTTATCTTGTTCAGGATCACAGAATAATATGGGAATCTTACTATTTGTTTTACACAATAGCAAAACTCTTGTCGTTGAACTGAATTAGTGCAAATACATGTGTGATTAATGTCATTCACAAACTTAGATACTGAAGCTTATTAAGCCTTCTTTTAAGTGGAACAATATTTGACAAATTCCTAAAGAAAACAGAGATGAAATTCCATGTCATCATACACAACAGGAACCCAAAGATGCTGCACACCGGGTTCCCCCGACAGGCCTGGGCCCTCACCACTTAGAAGGCTGACCGCTCCCTCTTCAAACTCCGAGCGAAGGATCAGCCTCCCTTCCTGCCCCACGGGAGAAGCTGCTGGACGTGGGCCTGGAAGGAGCCTGGCTGCTGCTCTGGCTCAGGCCCCCTCTTCCTCATCGCTCACACCCTCTGCACACAGGGATGGGAAGGACCTGGAATCCCATCCACTGGCCCTGAGCAGATGCTCCAGGACCTGCCACTTGCTGGTCTCCACGTGGGCCCGGGGACCCCACAGGAACTCGTAGTGGGCGGGGTCACAGTGGGGCACCTGCCGGTACTCCAGGTAGCCCTGCTGCACCCACAGTTTGGTGAGGAGCTCCCTGGGCTCCCCATAGATGTAGTGCTGCCTCCCGGCACACACACCCACCTTGCTAAGTGCTCCCCACACCTCCTCCTCTGGGGCAACAAAGTCGTCCTCCAGGAGGATCAGGCCCAGGAGCAACACCAGGAGGCCGGGCTTGGGCATGCTCGGCCCGTCACTCAGCATCCCATCGTAGGCGAGGCCCAGGGCGGGGACGAGGACATAGGAGTGATTGCTGGGGTCCACTTCCTTCACGTCGAGGCCAAGGACCAGCTGCGAGTGCGCGGAGGCTCGGCTGAAGACCACGGCGAAGTGGTCCTGGTAATCACTGAGGATGGTCAGCATTTCTGCCTCTGTGGTAGTCTCCTTTGTGCGATACTTGGGCAGCAGGAACGCCACCAGGTCAGCCATCAGCACAGTAAGTGCTTCCTGGGGCAAGGACTCGGCACAGGCGGAGAAGGAGGGGGCGACGGGGGAGGAGGAGGACGAGGGGGATGCGGCCTCCTCGCCCGTAGCCCCGAACAGCTGCGCCTCCACCGGGCCCTGGGCCTGGACTGGGGCCTGAAGGTCTGCCTCAGGCTGGCGCAGCTTGCTCATCTCGACCAGGGGCCTGATGACTGGGGTCGGGCCGCCGACGGGAGTCTGGGCAGGGGTGACAGATACGGACCACGGGCCTGTGGGAGAAAGGGGGTGTGAGCGGCCTCGGCAGAGACACGCACCCTGGGCAGCTCTGACAAAGGCCACTTACAGGGCTCGCCTGGAGGGGTGCCCTCGGGCCTCACAGGGGCGCTCCTCCTGGGCGGCCTGTCCCCTGCCAACCTGAAGAAGGAAGCGAGGTGGCCCCTCAGGGTGCAGCCAGCGCAGCCCCAGGTACCGACCGGGGCTGAGAGGGGTGTGGGGAGGTGCGGTGACTTGGGCCTTGTGGGGTCCCCTCTGTTCTGGGAGGGGGAGCCCCTGGGTGCACACTCAGGGCACGCACCTCACCTTGACTCCTGGCGCTGCCTGGGCCTCCTCGGCTCTGTGGCCTGAGGACACGTGCCTCAGACCTGGGCCTTCGCCTCCCGGTTCCTGGAGCCCCTGTAAGAGGAATGGAGGGCGCACCTCGGGTGTAGATTGTGGCACAGCCCTGGGCCCCTCGGTGCTGGTAGGAGGGGTGGGCCGGACTCTGTGAGGTTCCCACTGTCCTGGTGTGGGTGGCCCGCTCTGTGTTCACTCAGGGCAGGGCGTCCCCTTCGCCCTGGCAGGGCCTGGGCCCTCTGTCTGCTGTCCTGAGGCAAAATTCTCAAGACACATTCCCTGCACTGAAAAGAAGGGCGTGAGGACCTCCACATCTGGCCATGGTGCCCAGGGGCTAACAGGGCTCACAAGGGACAACCAAACGCCGTGGGGTCCATCTGTGCTGGGACGATGGTGGTCGGTTCAGTCTCCACCTTGACACCCTTCAGGGCCTGGGACAGCTCCCTCTGCTGACTGTGACCCATCTCCTTCAGCCAAGGCCTCACCTCCATAAGACACCAGAAGAGGAAGTGAGGGGCAGTCAATGTACCCACCTATTCTGGGACACCCAGGGGTGACAAAAGGGGCAGGGCCGGCTGGGCTCCAAGTACTCTGTGTGAGGAGGGGTCTCCCCAGTCTTCTCCATGACCCTTGCCAGGGCCTGAGGCCAGACACCCAGAGCAAGGTGCCCGCCTCCCTGAACCCACCCATCTGGAAATGAGGAGGGGTCAGTGAGACAGGTCCTGGCTGGGGTTTCCAGGGCTGACAGTTGGGTCAGGCCAGATTTCTGTGGGCCCCCCTTTGTTCCGGGGATTGGGCTCCCCTCAGTCCTCTCTCGGGGTCCACACCTTGACACCTGGCAGATCTTGGGACTCCTCCCTCTGCTGACCTGATGTTTCCCCTCAGACCAAGGTCTTTGCATCCCAAGACGCCTCCATCCCCAACCACGTGGCAGAGGTGAGAGCCTGCAACGTCCCGTCAGCCCTGCCGGGGACCTACCAGGGCTGACAGCCTGGGTGAGCTTCTCTGAGGTCCCCTCTGTTCTGGGGTCCAGGGTCCCCTCAGTCCTGCCTCAGGGTCCTCACCTTGACCCCTGGCAGGACCTGGGAATCTCCCCTCTGCCCACCTGACACCCCGCCCCGCATACCAGGTTCCCACTCTCTATGAGACCCGGATGTCAGGAAGTGCTGTAACTGGCCCTCCGGCCCTATGACCTCCCAGGGCCGACTCTGATCTGAGGTCCATGGTCCCCTCTGTCCTCCCTCAGGGGCCTCACGTTGACTCCCAGCTGGACCTGCGATTCTCCCCTCCACCCACCTTAGGCCCCGCCCCTTATCCCAGGTCCCCAGTATCTCTGAGACCTGGACGTCAGGAAGTCAGGACAGGCCTACTGTGCTCATCCCGCCCCGGGACCTCCCAGGGCCACCTGCAAGGGCGGGGATCTGGTGGGTCCCTTTTGTCCTCCCTCAGGGTCCCCTCAGTCCTGCCTAAGGGCCCTAACCTTAGTCCACCAGGGACCTGACATTTGACCCTCTGCGCTCATGAGGCCCCGCCCCTTATCCCAGGTCCCCAGTATCTCTGAGACCTGGATGCCGAAGTCAAAACGCCTTCCCAAGTGCTCATCCTGCCCCCGGGACTCCCAGGGCTGTCGGCAGGGGCGGGGATCTGTGGGGTCCCCTCTGTCCTCCCTCAGGGTCCTCAACTTGAGCTCTGGCAGGTCCTGTGATGCCCCCTGTGTTGACCCAAGGCCGGACCGTCACACCAAGGCCCTCACTGTCCTGAGACCCCCGGTGGGAATCTATGGACAGCACATCAGGCCACCAAGCCCAGGGCTTCCCAGGGCTGAGATGATCCCTCTGGGTTCCCTCAGCCCTCCCTCGGCTCCTCACCTTCCCTCCCAGCTGGTCGGCGCCCCCCCTGCCCACCTGTGTTTGGTCCCCTGAGGCCCAGGCCCTCCCCAGCCAGGACCCCTGAGAGGGAAGCGGGGGTCGGGAGTGGCGCTTATCCCCACAGCCCTGCCGGGGGTCTCTCAGGCCTGACAGCAGGGCCGACCTGGATGCCTTGTGGCCTCCGAGTCCCCCTCATGGTTGTACCTTGAGTCCTGGTGGGGCTGGGCTCCTTCCCTCTGCCGACCTGGCCCCGGCCTCCCTGCCCCAGGCCCTCCCCTCCCCCTCCCAGGGGGATCAGTGCACGTTGCATCCGGACAGCATGCCGGGGGGCTCCCAGGGCTGTCGGAGGGCCGCAGATGCATCCCCTGGGGGCCCTCAGTCCTCCTCTGGTCCTCACCTCGACTCCAGGCAGCACCTGGGCCCCTCCCTCTGCCCACCTGAGACTGCGCCCCGCAGACCGAGCCCCTGACCCCCCGAGATCCCTGAGGAGGTGGGCGGCGGAGTGGGATGGGCAGCCTGACAGCCCGGCCCGGGGTGCCCCAGGAGTCCCAGTAGGGGTGGGGTTGCATGCTGGGGGACCCTCTGTTCCGGGCCTGCTGGACCCCTCCATCCTCACTCAGGAGGGTCCTCCTCAATCCCGAGAGAAAGGCTGCAGTCCCAGCACAGATGCTGGATGGGGGGCTGCCGCGCCCATGACCGTGGGGGGAGCACAGAGAACCGCACACCTTCCCCTTGGGGCTCCTCACCAGACTCCAGACTTTGGCAACCTGTTTTAAGAAACGTTTAGTTTTAGCTGAAGAGGCCTGAGCAGTGGCAGGTGATTTAGGGAAACGCTTGCTTTGATGATTAGATCATATTACCTGTTGGAGTTACGTGATTGTCACTTTTTCATCCTCATTCATAGTGAGTAATACATTTTACATGTCTGTGCAGTGCAGTGTGTGTCCTATGTATATATATAACATGTGTGTAGAATATATGTGCCTATATACACATGCATCGCCATACCACATGTATGTGTAGGGAACGCGTCATGTATGTTCCCGTACCCAGACTGAGGTCATCCACAGGGCCCTGAAAGGCACAGACACTCACGCCCCGTGGGGGTGCTGAGAGCCCTCCAGCCCGGCGGTCCCCGTGCTTTGAATGCAGGCTTGCCGCCTGCCTCACAGCCAGTCTGCCCGGGGAAGTGAGCCTGCAGGAGAATGTGGGGCCACCACGCCGCCGGGAGAGACGGGAGCAGAGTGGGCAGTGGAAGGAGAGAGCAGGGCCCAAGCCTGCGCAGAAGAGCCGCCTGCCGAGGGCCGTGCCTCGGACCCCCACGTCCAGGACCCTTCTCCATCCTCACACCCTCAGTCCTAGACCCTCACCCTCCTCCCTGGCCCTCGTGTCCATCTCACGAGAGATGGTGACCTGATGGGGCTGGGGAGGCCACGTGGGCAGAATCCAGTGTCAGGCTCTCATGGGCACTAATGCCTGGCTTCCCTGTGTTTTCTCCATTATGTGGCCTGAGGCATCAGGTAGTAGGACCCCGTGGAGGACAGCTGAATCCCCCTTGACTGTTGGGGAGACAAGTCAGGCCAGTGCGGGGATGGGGCTTTGCACGTACACTAAGCTCAGCTTGAATAAGAGTCCTTCTAGTGATAAGCTGATCAAATCATGGAGACTCCCTATGCCTCGATTTCTCCATCTGTAAAATGGGCCTCGTAATAGTACAAGGCAAAAGCATTGGTGTGGGTTTCCCCATGATGTGACCTGTTTGTAAAAGGCCTGGGCCAAATGAAGTGGTCGGTGGATGTAGCTCTTGTTACTGAGTGTGTAAGAAAGATGCGCCCTCCCCCATGTTGTGAAGATTCCAAACCAGTACATGTCTTCTGATCCCCGCATACGTGGATTAGTGCAGTTTTCCTTTTCTCGTGAAAATTTGTTATCAGAATGCTTGGATTCGCCTTACTCTTTTTCTCGCTTGCCCCTGTTCACGATGAGGCTATGGATTTGAGGTGTTGCTTCCATTGGAACACAGGTGTTTGCAGCTTTAACTCCCAAGTGCCTCTTTGGCCGCGAGCCATAAGTCCTGGGGGCGTTGGTATGTGTTTTCTTCATTTCAAAGTATTTTCTAATTTCCCTTGTGATGTCTTGTGTGTTCCCTGGGCTATTGTTACGGACTGAACTGCATCCCCCCAAATTTTGCATGTTGAAGCCCTAACCCCTAGAACCTCACAATGTCACTGTGACGGGAGTTAGTGGTTCTTAGGTTGACATGAGGTCATTGGGATGAGGTCTAAAGCAAGATGGCTGGTGCCCTTGAGGGAAGAGCAGATCAGCACATGCAAGGAGAGAAGGCAGGGCCTGGGGGTGCGTGCACAGAGGAAGATGCCGAGTCCGTGCTCCAACATGCACTACATCAGGAGGTGACTGACCTGGTGGGGTTCCTGCTGCCCAAGTATCGCACAAAGGAGACTACCACAGAGGCAGAAATGCTGACCATCCTCAGTGATTACCAGGACCACTTCGCCGTGGTCTTCAGCCGAGCCTCCGCGCACTCGCAGCTGGTCCTTGGCCTCGACGTGAAGGAAGTGGACCCCAGCAATCACTCCTATGTCCTCGTCCCCGCCCTGGGCCTCGCCTACGATGGGATGCTGAGTGACGGGCCGAGCATGCCCAAGCCCGGCCTCCTGGTGTTGCTCCTGGGCCTGATCCTCCTGGAGGACGACTTTGTTGCCCCAGAGGAGGAGGTGTGGGGAGCACTTAGCAAGGTGGGTGTGTGTGCCGGGAGGCAGCACTACATCTATGGGGAGCCCAGGGAGCGCCTCACCAAAGTGTGGGTGCAGGAGGGCTATCTGGAGTACCGGCAGGTGCCCCATTGTGACCCCGCCCACTACAAGTTCCTGTGGGGTCCCTGGGCCCATGCGGAGGCCAGCAAGTGGCAGGTCCTCGAGTATCTGTTCTGGGTCAATAGCTTGGATCCCAGGTCCCTCCCATCCCTGTCTGCATAGGGTGTAAGTGATGAGGAAGAGGGGGCCTGAGCCAGAGCAGCAGCCAGGCTCCTTCCAGGCCCACGTCCAGCAGCTTCTCCCGTGGGGCAGGAAGGGAGGCTGATCCTTCGCTCGGAGTTTGAAGAGGGAGCGGTCAGCCTTCTAAGTAGTGAGGGCCCGGGCCTGTCGGGGGAACCCGGTGTGCAGCATCTTTGGGTTCCTGTTGTGTATGATGACATGGAATTTCATCTCTGTTTTCTTTAGGAATTTGTTAAATATTGTTCCACTTAAAAGAAGGCTTAATAAGCTTCAGTATGTAAGTTTGTGGATGACATTAATCACCCATGTATTTGCTCTAATTGGGTTCAACGACAAGAGTTTTGCAATTGGGTAAAACAAATTGTAAGATTCCCATATTATTTTGTGATCCTGAACAAGATAACATGGCATTGGAATAGGAATTTACTTGGAAATGTGAAAGTAATTAGCAGTAAAACTGAAGGCCACCCCGTTGTTCCTCGGGACACACCATCGTCGGCTCAGTGGTGCGTGCCTTGCTGTGGGACTGTCCTGTCCCCGCCATAGGGCAGGGCCAGGCCCCGGGCATGTGGGCCACAGGGGGAGGGGCTGCCCTGGGGGGAGCGGGCATTGCCGGCACCCAACTTCCTGGCGGGACGCCACACGAGGCGCCCTCAGAAAGGGAGACTGTGGGGGATGGAGGGCCGCCGGGTGGGGTGTATGGGAGGCACGTTGTTGGGTACCTTGGGCGGGGGTGGCGGGTTCCGTGGGCTTCGGTGGCTGTCAGAAGTTCCTCTCTGTGTTATCATGCCCTCTGTTCAATGGTTTCAGTCAATGTTTCTCTTAGTAAATTTCCCTGAATGTTTCAGCTGAGTCTGGCCTCTGCTGTGGGCAATGGAGGGAAATGGCTGCTGGGGGTCAGGGCGGGGGTCCAGAGTAGGATTCCTGCTCAGCACCCACGGGACACCTCTCCAGTGAAAGGGTAGGGTAGGCACTTTGCAGACCCAGAGGTGGTGAGGGTTTTTCTTCCATTTCATAGGTGAACTGTAAAGTTGTAGTGAAAACTGATAATTGCCTAAAAAGGCAGTAGAGAATTTAAAATGTAAATTAAAAATTTATCTCAGCAGGAAGAAGGGAACATAGGAGCAAAAATAGAAGGACAGACAGTGCTATGGACTGAATATTTGTAAACCTCTCCCCCTCATTCACCTGTTAAATTCTAACTACCAAAGGGATGGGATTTGGAGGTGGGGCCCTGGGAAGTGATTAGCCCATGAGGAGGGAGCCCTCATGAATGAGATTATTGCCCTTGTAAAAGAGACCCCAGACAGCTGCCTCATCCTCTTCTGCCATGTGAGAAGATGGCTAGTTGATACAACTAGACAAGAAATCAGTCCATATAAAGAAGAGCTTTATTACTAGTACTTTATTACTCAGCTGTACAAAGGAACGAAATTGGGTCATTTGTAGAGACGTAGATGGATCTAGAGACTGTCATACAGAGTAAAGGAAGTCAGAAAGAGAGAAACAAATATCGTATATTAATGCATGTATGTGGAACCTAGAAAAATGGTACAGATGTACCGGTTTGCAGGGCAGAAGTAGAGACACAGATGTAGAGCACAAACGTATGGACACCAACGTGGCAAAGTGTTGGGGGCGGGGGGGTGGTGCTCTGATGAATTGGGAGATTGGGATTGACATATGTACACTAATATGTATAAAAGGGATAACTAATAATTACCTGCTGTATAAAAAAATAAATAAAATTAAATTAAAAAATTAAAAAAAAAGAGAAAGAAAAAAGAATAGCTTTATGACATTAACAATCACAGCAGAAACCCACCTGTAAAGACAGATTGACCTATGTGCCACCATGGGCTCTGCACCTCCAAGTTTGCTCCTCCAACTCGGCAGCCTTGCAGGGAGGCCTTCCTATTGGTGGAAGGCCAATGGGCGTGTCTTTTGCTTCCAGAGGCGCCAAGCCTTGGGACCTCAGGCCCTCAGTGCGCATGGCTACTGCTGCTTCCGTAGCAAAGCGCCCCCTCACGTGCTCTTCTGATCCAACCACTTTCTCTGTAAGGAGACGTCTAGAACTTTCTCTCTCATCTTCCTCGGGCTTCCGGGAGCACCCGGAAACCCACGTGGCGTTCGCACAGAGTGCCTGGGACAGTGGGCTGCACAGTTCCTGGCTGCAGTGCTGAGACGAGCTCTTCAGCCCCTTCTGAGCGGGACTCCGGCGTCATCCACAGAGTCAGAGAAAGTCAGGAGACAGGCGGGGGCTTTGCCCGGGGCTGGACTCCGCAGGTACCGGGGGCGCTGGGAAGGAGTGGGGGTGGGGGGAGGGGTACGCGCTGCTCGATGGGGAGTGGGGGAGGGGCGGCGGAGGGCAGCGGGCTGAAGGGGGGCTGGGGGAAGGGTCCCTCAGTGTGCGGGTCCGAGGGGAGGACCGTTAGCTGCCGGGGTGGCTGGTGGGGGGCGTTCTGGAGTCGGGGTGCAGAGGGTGGGGTAATGGCTAAGCGTGGGGGGGCCCGGAGCGGAGGGCTTCCTGCTGGGCGGGTGGGGCCGGCTTTGGGGGCCAGAGGAGAGGACGACTGGCTGCGGGGGTGGGGAGGACGCGTCGGGCGGGCCACTCCCCCTCCTCGGGCCGAGACACGAGGGGAGGGCTAACGGCTGCCGCGTGTGGCGGGAGGAAGGTGGAGCTACTCCTGGCGCAGGCGCGGGTCGATGGGGAGGACTCTCGGGCCCCCTCCCCGGGCCGAGACACGAGGCGAGGGCTAACGGCTGCCGCGTGTGGCGGGAGGAAGGCGGAGCTACTCCTGGCGCAGGCGCGGGTCGATGGGGAGGACTCTCGGGCCCCCTCCCCGGGCCGAGACACGAGGCGAGGGCTAACGGCTGCTGCGTGTGGCGGGAGGAAGGCGGAGGTACTCCTGGCGCAGGCGCGGGTCGATGGGGAGGACTCTCGGGCCCCCTCCTCGGGCCGAGACACGAGGCGAGGGCTAACGGCTGCCGCGTGTGGCGGGAGGAAGGCGGAGCTACTCCTGGCTGAGGCGCGGGTCGATGGGGAGGACTCCCGGGCGCGGGTGCGGTAGGCGTTGGGGGAGCTCCCGCCGGGGCGGGGGGTGGGGTGGGGGGGAGGATGCTCGTGGCAGGAAGGGGGCTCCGGCTCCCGGGTGGGCGAGGGCAAGAGGGGTGGGCTCTGCGTCTGGGGTGCGAGAGGCGAGAGCCCCTGGCTCTGGGGGTGCTCGGGGCAGGACTCCCCGGTGTGGGGAGGTGAGAGAGGCAGTCTGATCTCTAAGCATGGGGGGCGCCCGGCTTGCAGGGCCCAGAGCGGATCGCCAGCAGGTGGTGGGTGGGGGAGGGTGTATGGGGGGATGTAGTGGGGGGGGCGGGGAGGAGCCGCCTGGCCACGAGGGGCGTAAGTGATGCTGAGAGGGGAGGCGCTGGGGCTGCTGTGATCCGGTGGAGGCTGTTGACCATGGAAGATGGATTTGTGGGGGTCCAGGGAGGGGTCCTGCCCTGCTGCATGAGGCATCGAGAAGCTCCGCTGGCTGCCGGGGTGGGGCTAATGGCTAAGCGTGGGGGGGTCCAGAGCGGAGGGCTTCCTCCTGGGTGGGTGGAGCCGGCTTTGGGGGCCAGAGGAAAGGACGACTGGCTGTGGGGGTGGGGAGGACGCGACGGGCGGGCCACGCCCCCTCCCCGGGCCGAGACACGAGGCGAGGGCTAACGGCTGCCGCGTGTGGCGGGAGGAAGGCGGAGCTACTCCTGGCTGAGGCGCGGGTCGATGGGGAGGACTCCCGGGCGCGGGTGAGGTAGGCGTTGGGGGAGCTCCCGCCGGGTCGGGGAGTGGGGTGGGGGCGGAGGACGCTCGTGGCAGGAAGGGGGCTCCGGCTCCCGGGTGGGCGAGGGCAAGAGGGGTGGGCTCTGCGTCTGGGGTGCGAGAGGCGAGAGCCCCTGGCTCTGGGGGTGCTCGGGGGAGGACTCCCCGGTGTGGGGAGGTGAGAGAGGCAGTCTGATCTGTAAGCATGGGGGGCGCCCGGCTTGCAGGGCCCAGAGCGGAGCGCCAGCAGGTGGTGGGTGGGGGAGGGTGTATGGGGGGATGTAGTGGGGGGGGGCGGGGAGGAGCCGCCTGGCCACGAGGGGCGTAAGTGATGCTGAGAGGGGAGGCGCTGGGGCTGCTGTGATCTGGTGGAGGCTGTTGGCCATGGCAGATGGATTTGTGGGGGTCCAGGGAGGGGCTCTGGCCCCCTGCATGAGGCATCGAGAAGCTCCAGGTCGCACTGGAGGCCATAGGGCGCGATGAGCGCTTGCAGTACTTCCTCACATCCTGGCCGCGGAGAGACTGGGGAGCGGGTATAAGGGGCGGTGTCTCAGGTGGGCGGAGGGAAGGATCCCATGTCCTGCGTGGAGTCAAGTTGAGGCCCCTGAGGGAGGACTGAGGAGGTGCTGGGCCCCAAACAGAGGGGACCCCACAGATCCCCGACCCTGCCGTCAGCCCTGGGAGGCCCCGGGGGCAGGATGAGCACACGCATTGTTTCTTTATTTCCCCATCAGGTCTAAGAGACCCTGGGGACTTGGTATAAAGGACGGGGCCTCAGATCGATAGAGGGGAGGGTCCAGGTGCTGCCAGAGTGAGGGTGAGGCCCCTGAGGGACGACTGAGGGGAGCCCACAGAAACCCATCCGTGTGGTCAGCCCTGGGCAACACCGGGGCAGGATGACCCCAGGCAGCATTTCCTGACATCCGGGTCCCAGAGAGAGTGGGGACTTGGGGTAAGGGGCAGGGCCTCAGGTGGGCAAAGGGGGGTATCCCAGGTCCTGCCGGGGGTCAAGGTGAGGACCCTGAGGGAGGACAGAGGGGACCCTGGACCCCAGAACAGAGGGGACCTCAGAGGAGCTCGCCCATGCTGTCAGCCCTGGGAGGTCCCGGGCAGGGCTGACTTGACGTTGCAGGCTCTCACCTCTGCCACGTGGTTGGGGGTGGACTCGTCCAGGGATGGGAGGACCTTGGTCTGAGGGGAAACATCAGGTCAGCAGAGGGAGGAGTCCCAGGATCTGCCGGGGTCAAGGTGTGGACCTCGAGAGAAGACTGAGGAGAGCCCAATCCCCGGAACAAAGGGGGGCCCACAGAGTCCGGCCCACCCCTCCTGCCAGCACCGAGGGGCCCAGGGCTGTGCCACAATCTACACCCGAGGTGCGCCCTCCATTCCTCTTACAGGGGCTCCAGGAACCGGGAGGCGAAGGCCCACGTCTGAGGCACGTGTCCTCAGGCCACAGAGCAGAGGAGGCCCAGGCAGCGCCAGGAGTCAAGGTGAGGTGCGTGCCCTGAGTGTGCACCCAGGGGCTCCCCCTCCCAGAACAGAGGGGACCCCACAAGGCCCAAGTCACCGCACCTCCCCACACCCCTCTCAGCCCCGGTCGGTACCTGGGGCTGCGCTGGCTGCACCCTGAGGGGCCACCTCGCTTCCTTCTTCAGGTTGGCAGGGGACAGGCCGCCCAGGAGGAGCGCCCCTGTGAGGCCCGAGGGCACCCCTCCAGGCGAGCCCTGTAAGTGGCCTTTGTCAGAGCTGCCCAGGGTGCGTTTCTCAGCCGAGGCTACTCACACCCCCCCTCTCCCCCAGGTCCGTGGTCCGTATCTGTCACCCCTGCCCAGACTCCCGTCGGCGGCCCGACCCCAGTCATCAGGCCCCTGGTCAAGATGAGAGAGCTGCGCCAGCCTGAGGCAGACCTTCAGGCCCCAGTCCAGGCCCAGGGCCCGGTGGAGGCGCAGCTGTTCGGGGCTGCGGGCGAGGAGGCCGCATCCCCCTCGTCCTCCTCCTCCCCCGTCACCCCCTCCTTCTCTGCCTGTGCCGAGTCTTTGCCCCAGGAGGCACTTACTGTGCTGAAGGCTCACCTGGTGGCGTTCCTGCTCCTCAAGTATCGCACCAAGGAACCGATCTCCAAGGCAGAGATGCTGAATATGGTCCTCCGTGACCATCGGGACTACTTCCCCGTGGTCTTCAGCCGAGCCTCCAAGTGCATGCAGCTGGTGTTTGGCGTGGACGTGAAGGAGGTGGACCCCCGCGAGTGCACCTACGTCCTGGTCCCCACCCTGGGCCTCACCTGTGATGCAGTGCTGAGCGATGGGCAGATCATGCCCAAGGCCGGCCTCCTGGTGATGCTCCTGGGCCTGATCGCCCTGTACGGTGACCACGCCCTTGAGGAGGAGGTCTGGGAGGCACTTAGCGTGATGGGGGTATATGCAGGGAGGGAGCACTGCATCTACGGGGAGCCCAGGGAGCTCCTCACCAAAGTGTGGGTGCAGGAGGGCTACCTGGAGTACTGGCAGGTGCCCCACAGCGACCCCGCCCGCTACGAGTTCCTGTGGGGTCCCCGGGCCCACGCAGAGACCAGCAAGTGGCAGGTCCTGGAGCATCTGCTCAGGGTCAGTGGATGGGATCTCAGGTCCTTCCTATCCCTGTGTGCAGAGGGTGTGAGCGATGAGGAAGAGGGGGCCTGAGCCAGAGCAGCAGCCAGGCTCCTTCCAGGCCCACGTCCAGCAGCTTCTCCCGTGGGACAGGAAGGGAGGCTGATCCTTCGCTCGGAGTTTGAAGAGGGAGCGGTCACCCTTCTAAGTAGTGAGGGCCCGGGCCTGTCGGGGGAACCCGGTGTGCAGCATCTTTGGGTTCCTGTTGTGTATGTTGACATGGAATTTCATCTCTGTTTTCTTTAGGAATTTGTTAAATATTGTTCATTTTAAAAGAAGGCTTAATAAGCTTCGGTATCTAAGTTTATGAATGACATTGATCACACATGTATTTGCACTAATTGTGTTCAACGACAAGAGTTTTGCTATTGTGTAAAGCAAACTGTAAGATTCCCATGTTATTTTGTGATCCTGAACAAGATAACATGGCATTGGAATATGAATCTCTTGGAAATAAAAAAGAACTTTCGAATACAATTGATGAGGTCAAGAAAAAGAGAAATAAAAGTACAAGTTAGTTAATTCTTACTTCTTGTGCCTTCTCATCTGTCATTTTCCAAAACTAATATGCATACATATATGTATACGTAAATATCAGATTAGCATGGTTTACTTAAGAAATAGCTGAAAATTAATCTGAGTCAATAAGGCCCCTGCTCACTGGCTTGTTTATTCCGCAGCCCTCCACGGAGCCTCTGCTCTCTGGAAGGGCCTGTGTTAGTAGAGGGAACGCTAGGAAAAGCAGGACACACCCACACCTAGAGTGATGGTCTAGGAGCCGCAGTCACATGAGGAACGTGGTGAGACGTCCCCTCAAAGTCCCACAGAACAAGTCAACATGGGACGAGGCGATGGGGCTCCAGGAGCGGGCCCTGGAGGGTAAGTGCCCCGAGCCAGGGCAGTTTGGGCCTTTGGGAAGCGGGGCTTCCTTCTGTGGGAGGTGACGGTGATGAAACTGGGTGGTGGCAGCAGCAGGCGTGTAGAGGGCATCTTAGGGGTGAGAAGAAAATCTGAAATGGGACATGCAAATTAGAAGTTCCTCTTCTGTCGTGGATAAATCTTCTGGGGCAGGAAGAGAAGGTGCACTCTGGGCAGAGACCCTCAGAGTCCTGGTTATTCTGCCTGCGCCTAAATACGCTCAACATCTTCCAAATGGGGAGGGGTGAGTGGAGTTTGGTCTGGCTCACAATTTACTCAGCCTTGGGGTATACAGTTGAAGCAGCTTTGGTAACCACCCCCGAATTGTTGGTAGGATTTTAATGGGGAGTCTTCTTTGAAAGTGGCTGCTGGACACTTAAACTGATGGATCAGCTTTCCTAGGTGGTCAGACCCCAAAGCCTTAGATGAGGAATGGTCATAGGAACCATGGCGGCAAAAACACCGAGTGACGCTGAATTCCACACATCTCAGAATCCTCCTTGGAGGGGAAGGATGGCTCCTGTGGATATCCTAGCGGGATGTTACCAAGGAAACTAACTAGCCCTCCTCCCACAGTCTGGTGTCTGGTCCTTGCCCCACAGGAAGGTCGTGGCTGTCCGGGTGCCCAAGGGCACCCGTGCAGGTGCTCAGGCACGTTGCATCGTGTGGCGGCAGCTGAGACTCCCAGGCTGAGATGTGTCCTTGCATGAGGAGGAAGGGGCACATCCTCAGCCTGCTGAGACTACGGGCTTGATTGCAGAGGGAAGGGCAGGAGGTGCTCTGGAGGGAATAGGGGGAGCCCTCCCTGTTGACATTCACAAGAGCCTTGGAAAGTAAATGGGATCTTGTATTAGAAAGTACCCGTCACAGAGTAGTGACGAGAAGTAGTTGCAGATTCAAGGCACATTTGGCTTTGTCGGAAGCTCCTCCACCTAATGAACGGAATTTTTTTCAATGCAAAGTTATAGCAGCTGCTTTTTGTTGAGCACCTAGTACACAGCATTGCAGGGGAGAGACTCACTCCAAGTCCTGGCCCATATGTTGTCTTCCTCTGCTTCCTGGCAGCTGCCTGCAGGGAATCTGGGATCCTTTATGTAAACCTACAAATATTTTAAAATAAGATGGTGTTTAAATCACTGTTTTAAATACAAAGACAGAAGAAACTTTCCACTTAAATAAAAATAATACATTGGTGCGGAAAAATTGTGGATTGTGGGCAGTGCAGAAGGTGTCCTAGGGGTGGTACATCCAGAGGGACCCAGGAGGGGCCGAGATCCCTGGGAGCAGGGGGCAGGGATGCAGCCTAGGAGCCTGGAGCTGAGCTGCAAGCGAGAACCCCGTGAGGACCCTGCACTCCTCTCACCACTAGCCTCCTTCCGGGGACAAGCCTTCTGTCCCCTTCCCTTCCCCACGTGGTAGGGCCTGGCCAGGTGGAGAGCAGACTCGGGGATGGGGAACTGGCACCTGAGCCTCTCGGGAGAGGAGCCCACAGTGCCCAGGTGGGAACCGCGGCTTATAGGTCAGGAGGACCCTTATCGTGTCTCCTGGGGAAAGCATTCTCACTTTGGGAACCATAGGTCCTGCCAGCCCTGTCAATAGGGCACCAGTAGCCACATGAGGCTGCTGTTGAGTACTGACACGTGGTTAGTGTGTCCCAGGGCCTGGACTTCTCTTCAACCTTAAAACACTTTAAAGTTAAATGTCAATAGCTAGATGTGCCTAATGGCTGCACAGCCCAGGTGTGGAACTACAGACCCTAAACTTGGGGGACAGGAAGCACAGCTTCCCGTGTGGGCCAGTGGGAGTGACGGCAAGTGGGGTCACTCTGCCCTCTGGTTCAAGGACCACGTATCCCATCTAGTGGTAGAACAGCGACGACAGATGTCGATTGTGTCTGATAACCTGGAGGATGACACCTCATCATCATGGGCTCTCATCTCCAAACGTACACCTCCTGTGTGCTTTGTCGAGGCCATTCCACTGCTCCAGAAGACCCGCAGCTTCGGGAAGGTGTGGGCTGACATTGTGGCTTTGCGTCTCACGGCCACGTGCCCTCCGAACCCCTCGCTTGCTGTACGAGTCCCGGGTGGTCCTGTGAAATATCCTGTGTCAGTCCATCCTGCCTTCTCTAAGCCCTCAGTTAGTGGCACCAGACGAGGCACCGTAAGAAGGAAAGTCAAACCCACATCTAGAATGTGTGATACGCATTGCAGTCAAGATGACCCTCTCCCCCTTCAAGGATGGAAGTGAGATGTTGTAATCAACTAACCATAAGTGGTCCATTGATTTCCTTTAGGAATGGTACAACATTGAGGATTCTGCCTTAGTCTCTGTGATAAACATAATATAGTACTTGTATATCTATCTATCTACATATATATCTAACTACCATATAGAGACGAAACCACAACAAGATGGGTAGGACGATCAGACTCATGGTATAGTCAAGACCCATATCTTTGGGTGGGCAACAGAGAAACGGTAGGATAGTTGCCATTGCAGATATTCTCCCCCAGAAGCGAGGGGTCTGAGCCCCACACTGGGCACCTTAGCCTGGAGGTCATGCACCGGGACCGCATGCTCAGAGAACATTTGGCTTTTAAGGTGAGCGAGTCTTACTTTCACGAGAGCCAGACAGCGGTAGGAAGTAGAAACTCCCCTCTTAAAGTACGCACACCAAATCTCACCTGCTCCAAGACCCTGTGCAGAAGCAGTAATTTGAAAGAGTCTCCGTCAGGCCCACCTGCTCATCACAGATAGCCTCCTGCGGAGGAAGTAAGTGGCTGGAGCTGACCCTGGGGCATGGATACTGGTGGCAGCCATGTGGAGGCGCTCGTTGTAGCACAAGGACGCTCCTGCTGGCAAGTGCCATTTTGGAGGCCTCCCTCTAGCTTATTAGCAAGGGGACTCAGCCATGCCCACCAGCCTGTTGGCATCAGGACTGGGAAGCCTCAGGCCAAGCCGCTAGGTGAGCATGGGCACAGCTCCACCACCAGCAGGCCAGCTGCTTTAGGACCCTCTGAGCCCCAGCCTACCAGGACCTGGCCTGCCACCAGAGCACCCAGGAGGTTGCTCCAGCCACCTGTGTGGGCGAACAAGCCCCGGGACCCTCCGCCCTGCAGCCAGCTGTCCAGACCCTGCCCCATCCACCAGCAGGCCGACACCAACTTCAGCAACCCCAGGGCTCGGCAGCCAGAGACCCTGGGCCCAGGTCTGCCTACCAGCCGGCTGGCACCTCTTCCAGCACGCCAGGCTCTGTAACCAGAGACCCCAGGAAACAGCTCCATCCACCAGTGGTCTGACACTAGCCCCAGGATCGGGCTGTACGCACCAGGGAGAGGAACCAGCCCCAGGACCACTGTAGCCCTGCAGCCTGCCATGTCAGATCTAAGCCCACCCCCCAGCAGGCCAGCAGCAGACCTGGGACCCCCTAGGCCCTGGATTTCCAGACCAGCAGGCCAACACCTGCTTCAGGGCACCCTGGACCCCGCCACCAGCTATGTCACGAAAGAGCCCCAGCCAACAGCAGGCTGACACTAGATTTGAGAACCCTTGGCCCTGTAACCCCCCATCCCAGAACACTGCTCCACCCACCAGTGGGCCAGCACCAGGCCTGGGACCAGCCAGGTCTCAGCAGCCAGACACCTCCTGCCCCAGCCCCAGCCACCAGTGATCAGCAGCCTCTGCACAAGGCAAGGCCCGGCAACCAAGCAGACCAGGGGCCAGCCATGCCTACCAGGCTGCCCACGCCAGTCAGCCTGCCACAGCAGAAGGGACCACGCGGTCCCCATAGGGGGGCAACACGAGAGCATAGAGCTCTGGTGACAAAAGGGCAGTGGACTGCTGGGATGCATAGGTCGTCTCCTTCAAGACACCACTCCTCCTAGACCAAGAGATATAACCAGCCTGCCAAATACAGAAGAGTAAAAAGAGAGAATTAGGGAAAATGGGGGTGGGGGGAGAGAGCAATATGGTCCAAATGAAGGAATAAGATAAAACCCCAGAAGAAGGACCAAGTGAAATGGAGAAAGCAATCTACACAATAAAGAGTGCAAGGTAATGATCATAAAGATGCTGAGAGAATTTGGGAGAAGAATGGATGAACACAGCGAGACGCTTAACAAAGTGTTAGAAAATATAACAAAGAGCCATACAGAGCTGAAGAATACAAGAGCTGAAATGAAAAATACACTAGAAGGTACCAAGAGCATATTAGATGATGCCGAGGAACACGTCACCCAACTGGAAGGCAGAGTAGTGGAAATCACTCAAGCTGAACAGATAAAAGAAAAAAGAATTTTAAAAAATGAGGACAGTTTAAGAGACCTCTGAGACAACATCCAACACACTAACAGTTGCATTATAGGGGTCCCAGAAGGAGAAGAGAGAGAGAAAGGGTCAGAGAACATAATGGAACATGAAATAGCTGAAAATTTGCCTATCCTGGGAAAGGAAACAGACATCCAGGTCCAGGAAGAAGCCAGAGTCCCAAACAGGATCAACCCACAGAGGACCACATCCAGACCCACTGTAATTCAAATGTCCAAAATTAAAGATAAAGAGGGAATATTAAAGCATCAAGGGAAAAGCAATAAGTTACTGACAAGGGAAATTCCATTAGGCCATCAGCTGCCTTCTCAGCAGAAATGCTGCAGGCCAAAGGGAGTGGCACCATATTTCAAAAATGCTGAAAGGAAAAAACCTACATCCAAGAATGCTCTACCCCGAAAGCCTATTGTTCACATGTGAAGGAGTGATCAAAAGTTCTGCAGAAAAGCACAACTAAAGGAGTGCAGCACCATGAAACCAGCTTTTCAAGAAATTTTAAAGGGACTTCTCGAAGCTGTAAAGAAAAGGCCACAGTTGGAAATATGAAAATTACGAGGGAAAATGTCATTGTTCAAACAAATGTACAGTAAACGTAGAGGAAGCGTGCAGGAAGGGCACATGACAGAAGTAGTAAAATCATCTGTATCCCCAAAAAGTAGATGAGGGATATGCAAAGCAAAAGGATATATGATATCCAAACCGTTAAGCATGGGGGAGGAAGTACAAGGCAGTGTTGTGAAAAATGCATTTGAATTTAAGAAATCAGCAACTTAAAATAACCATATGTACAGAAACTATACACACACACACACACACACACACACACACACACCCCATACGTACATACACATATATAAACATACAGCATATATATATACGCTTGTGTATGTATGCATACATACATCCACACATATTTAAACATACAGTAATGTGAAATGTTAGAAGCATTCTTGTGAGGGACAAGTCCTAGAAATATTTTATCACCTCTAATTTTTGAAGCTGCACTGCAATAGGAAGCCAGAGCTATGGATCTCAAAATAAAGAAGAAATACGTAAACGGAAAAGAACTAGTATTTCGTGTTACCACATGATCAACTATCTCGCAAATTCAAAGGAAGGTGCCCATGGAATACTCAAATGAATAAGGGACTTCAGAAAAATAGAGGATGGAAGGTCACCACCGCCAAATCAAGAGCCTTGCCGTGCAAGAGCAATAACTATTTAGAACATGTATTAGAAAATGCCTCATTTTAAAACGGCAATAAATTTTAAAAGTTACCTAAGAAGACGCCTAACAAATATGTAGACAAGGTCTTTATGGAGGCATTATACAAGTTTACTGGAAGACTCAGGTTCAAGGGTTCCTAAATAAAAAAGCAGCATAGCATACCCAATGATGGGAAACGGTATACGGCGACCATGTCGATCCTCCTTGTTTATAGATTTACAGAATTAGTGCTATAACTTTATCTGCCAAGATGACAGTCAGTTTTGAGCTTCTGTCTTCTGTTCCCATGATAAATCCTAGAAAACTATAGGAGGGAGAATGAAAGAAACTATATCTATATCTATATGTAGATATAGAATATATCTATATAGATATAGATATATAGATAGAAAACAGATATATAGATATAGACGGAAATAAAATGTATCTCCCACCTTGGCTCCTGAGGGGAGCCAAAGTGAGGAGCAGCGGGAGGACTGCGGGGCTCCTGGGACCCAGATCACGGTTGGAAGGTGGGTTGTCCCTGCCTTCAGCCCTGGGAGGCCCTAGGGCGGCATGAGCACACGTCCGGACTTCAACATCCGGGTCCCACAGAGATTGGGGACTTGTGGTGAGGGGTGGCGCCTCAGGTGGGCAGATGAGAAGCCTAGGGCCTAGCAGGACAGAAACGGAGGACCCTGAGGGAAGACTGACGGGACCCTGGACCCCAGAACAAAGTCGGCCCTGGAAGGCCAAAGTGTGAGATGAGCTCTTGCAGCACTTCCTGACATCCTGGACTCAGAAAGGCTGGGGAAGGGGTGTAAGGGGTGGGGTCTCAGAGAGGCTGGGGAGGGGGCATAAGGGGTGGGGTCTCAGAGAGGCTGGGGAGGGGGTGTAAGGGGCGGGGACTCAGAGAGGCTGGGGAGGGGGTGTAAGGTGTGGGGTCTCAGGCGGGCACAGGAGAGAATCCCAGGTCCTGCGAGGAGTCAAGGTGAGGGCCCTGAGGGAGGACTGAGGGGAACATGGACCCCAGAACAGAGTGAGCCCTGGGAGGCCATAGGGCGGGATGAGCACGGGCAGCACTTCCTGACATCCGCGTCTCAGAGACGCTGGGGAGGGGGTGTAAGGGGTGGGGACTCAGAGAGGCTGGGGAGGGTGTATAAGGGCCGGGGTGTCTAGTGGGCATGGGAGAGAATCCCAGGTCCTGCGAGGAGTCAAGGTGAGAGCACTGAAGGAGGACTGAGGGGAACATGGACCCCAGAACAGACTTGGCCGTTGGAGGCCGTAGGGCGGGATGAGCACGTGCAGCACTTCCTGACATCCGGGTCTCAGAGAGGCTGGGGAGGGGGTGTAAGGGGTGGGGTCTCAGGCGGGCACAGGAGAGAATCCCAGGTCCTGCGTGGAGTCAAGGTGAGAGCACTGAGGGAGGACTGAGGGTAACATGGACCCCAGATCAGTGTGGGCCCTGGGAGGCCATAGGGCGGGATGAGCACGTGCAGCACTTCCTGACATCCGGGTCTCAGAGAGACTGGGGTCCTGAGATCAGAGGCGGGGCCTCTGCTGGGGGGAGGGGAGAATCCCAGGTCCTACCGTGAGTCAAGGTGAGGGCCCTGACGGAGGGGTGAGGGGACCACACCCTCAGCACAAAGAGGGGGCCCACAGGAATCCCTCCTGCCAGCCCTGGAAACCCCCGTGGGGCCCGCACGCCAGCCTCCTCATCCAGACGGCTGGTCTCGGCCAGGGGGCCTTGCTCCATGGGACTGGCCTCAGGCCCTGGCAGTGGGCATCGTGAGCACTGGGGAGACCCCTCCTCACAGAGTACTTGGAGCCCAGCCGGCCCTGCCCCTTTTGTCACCCCTGGGTGTCCCAGAATAGGTGGGTACATGGACTGCCCCTCACTTCCTCTTCTGGTGTCTTATGGAGGTGAGGCCTTGGCTGAAGGAGATGGGTCACAGTCAGCAGAGGGAGCTGTCCCAGGCCCTGCAGGGTGTCAAGGTGGAGACTGAGCCGACCACCATCGTCCCAGCACAGATGGACCCCATGGCGTTTGGTTGTCCCTTGTGAGCCCTGTTAGCCCCTGGGCACCATGGCTAGATGTGGAGGTCCTCCCTTCCTTCTTTTCAGTGCAGGGAATGTGTCTTGAGAATTTTGCCTCAGGACAGCAGACAGAGGGCCCAGGCCCTGCCAGGGCGAAGGGGACGCCCTGCCCTGAGTGAGCACACAGGGGGCCACCCACGCCAGGACAGTGGGAACCTCACAGAGTCCGGCCCACCCCTCCTGCCAGCACCGAGGGGCCCAGGGCTGTGCCACAATCTACACCCGAGGTGCGCCCTCCATTCCTCTTACAGGGTCTCCAGGACCCGGGAGGCGAAGGCCCAGGTCTGAGGCACGTGTCCTCAGGCCACAGAGCAGAGGAGGCCCAGGCAGCGCCAGGAGTCAAGGTGAGGTGCGTGCCCTGAGTGTGCACCCAGGGGCTCCCCCTCCCAGAACAGAGGGGACCCCACAAGGCCCAAGTCACCGCACCTCCCCACACCCCTCTCAGCCCCGGTCGGTACCTGGGGCTGCGCTGGCTGCACCCTGAGGAGCCACCTCGCTTCCTTCTTCAGGTTGGCAGGGGACAGGCCGCCCAGGAGGAGCGCCCCTGTGAGGCCCGAGGGCACCCCTCCAGACGAGCCCTGTAAGTGGCCTTTGTCAGAGCTGCCCAGGGTGCGTTTCTCCGCTGAGGCCACTCACACCCCCTCTCTCCCACAGGTCCGTGGTCCGTATCTGTCACCCCTGCCCAGACTCCCGTCGGCGGCCCGACCCCAGTCATCAGGCCCCTGGTCGAGATGAGTGAGCTGCGCCAGCCTGAGGCAGACCTTCAGGCCCCAGTCCAGGCCCAGGGCCCGGTGGAGGCGCAGCAGTTCGGGGCTGCGGGGGAGGAGGCCGCATCCCCCTCGTCCTCCTCCTCCCCCGTCGTCCCCTCCTTCTCCGCCTATGCCGAGTCTTTGCCCCAGGAGGCACTTACTGTGCTGAAGGCTCACCTGGTGGCGTTCCTGCTCCTCAAGTATCGCACCAAGGAGCCGATCTCCAAGGCGGAGATGCTGAATATGGTCCTCCGTGACCATCGGGACCACTTCCCCGTGGTCTTCAGCCGAGCCTCCCAGTGCATGCAGCTGGTGTTTGGCGTGGACGTGAAGGAGGTGGACCCCCGCGAGTGCACCTACGTCCTGGTCCCCACCCTGGGCCTCACCTGTGATGCAGTGCTGAGCGACGGGCAGAGCATGCCCAAGGCCGGCCTCCTGGTTCTGATTCTGTGCCAGATCACCGTGGACGGTGACCGTGCCCCTGAGGAGGAGGTCTGGGAATTGCTCAGCCTCAAGGGGGTGTATGCAGGGAAGCAGCACTGCATCTACGGGGAGCCCAGGGAGCTCCTCACCAAAGTGTGGGTGCAGGAGGGCTACGTGGAGTACCAGCAGGTGCCCCACAGCGACCCCGCCCGCTACGAGTTCCTGTGGGGTCCCCGGGCCCACGCGGAGACCAGCAAGTGGCAGGTCCTGGAGCATCTGCTCAGTGTCAATACCTTGGGTCCCACGTCTGCAGAGGGTGTGAGCGATGAGGAAGAGGGGGCCTGAGCCAGAGCAGCAGCCAGGCTCCTTCCAGGCCCAAGTTCACTGGTAGGAAGTGAGGTTGGTCCTTCACTCTGAGTTTGAAGAGAGAGCGGTGGAGTTTCCAAGTAGTGAGGGCCCCTGTGAGTGGGGGGAACATGGTGTGTAGCATCTTTGGGTTCCTGTTGTGTATGATGACATGGAATATCATCTGTTTTCTTTAGGAATTTTTCAAATGTTATTCGTTTTAATGGAAGACTAAACAAGCTTCAGTGTCTAACTTTGTGAATGACTGATTAGAATGTGTTTATAATTACCCAGTTTAAGAACAAGAGTTTTGCTGTTTTGTAAAAGAGATTGGGAAATCTGCCATTTCATTTTGTGACCCTGAGGCAGATAACATGGAATTGGAATCAGAACTGCTCTGGTAATGTGAAAGTACTTAGCAGTAATATAGATGGGGGAAGAATTAGAAAAATAAAAGTAATCGTAGTGAGTTTTTGCTTCTTATCCTTCTTGTCTGTCATCCTGTAAAACTAAGCTATCTCTGTTTAGTTGGATTTGCACGGTGATTTACGAAAGCAAGAAAAATTGATTTGAGTAAGTAAGCCCCCTGCTCTCCGGCTTATATATTCGGCAGCCCTCCACGGAGGCTTTGCTCTCTGGAAGGGCCTGTGTTAGTAGCGGGAATGCTAGGAAAAGCAGGACACACCCACACCTAGGGGGATGGTCTAGGAGCCGCAGTCACATGAGGAAGGTGGTGAGACGTCCCCCAAGTCCCACAGAACAAGTCAACATGGGACGAGGCGGTGGGGCTCCAGGAGCAAGCCCTGGAGTGTAAGTGCCCCAAGCCAGGGCAGTTTGGGCCTTTGGGAAGCGGGGCTTCCTTCTGTGGGAGGTGATGGTGATGAAGCTGCAGTTTCTCTGACATGACCGGGACAAGAAACCGCCCAACCAAAGGCCAGAGGAGAGAGGGGAAGGCTCTGTGATCCAAACAATATGAGAAATAACTGCCCATCATCAACGTTCCCACAGACGCCAAGTCCTGTGAGCTGCTTCACGAAGCTCACGCGCATCCCTGCAGCCCCTACAAGACACGGCTCGTCACACCCACTCGCTTCACACGTGAAGAACCTGAGGCCACGGGGCTTGGGAATCTTCCCAGGGTCACGTGCTGCTAAGTGATGGGGTGGGGACCAGAGCCCTGGTCTGACTTCCTCTCGAGCCCACGCTGCGCCCACCCACCCCCGGCCCGTGGCCGACCTCCTGACTGGCGACTCCTTGCTCTTCTCGGTGCTACACGGTGTCTTTCAGTTGACAAAAAGCAGGCCCAAGAAAGGAAGGTGCCAAGGAGACGCAGAGGCAGTGTGGGGCTGGTCTGTGGTTTGCTGAGATCCGCCACTGCCAGGTGCCGGCATTTCTGTCCAGTGCCGGCACCTTCCCGCGTGACGGCGCCCCGTCCCTGTTCCGGCCCTGGGGCCCTCCTGCCCAACGGGAGCCCGGCCTGCTGAGCTGCTCATGGCTGAGTCACGGGCAGGGAGGGACTGAGACTGCCTGGGACTGACTGTAAGGCCCCAGTGCCTACCGGGACAAGGCCCCTCCAGGAGCCTCCTCAGATACTGGAGGGAAGTGAACGCTGGCAGACACCCCGAGACCCTGGCGGCAGCGAGGGAGAGGAGCGGCTGGAGGGCCTCTGGGCTGGGGGCATCAGGGCGCGGAAGCCAAGGGCAGGGGCCGCAGGGCGAGGCTGGGAAAGGCAGGCCTTGGACGTCACCAGGGCTTGTGCCTGCCCAACTGAAGGGTCCCGAGACCCGGCTGAGAAAGACCCCCACGGTGCCACACAAACCCACTGCCGGGGCCTGGCTGGCACCTGGGAGGGAGAGGGACCAGGAAGGAGGCAGCTCCTACGGGACCCAGGGGGCGAGGGAGGGCCCGAGGAGGGGGGCAGCAGGCAAGGCCACACAGGCGGGCCCGCCCAAGGAGGCCCCAGCCTTCGGGCCCCTTCCGAGGAGCCACCGACGGCCTCCACCGAAATTCGCAGCCTCCGAGGTCACGTCCCTACAGGAGGAACTGACCTGAAAGAATGCTTTGTAAACCACTTTAGAAGCACAAAGACCAGGGAGCAGGCCCGAATCTAGGCCTGGAAGCTCCATCCAGGATGCCAGTCCTTAGGCTGAAAGGCACCTCGGGAGGTCCTCTTCCACACCCTCTTAGCTCTCCCCTTTCAGAAATAGGGCAGTGGCGCTCACAGAGGGCAGATGACCCTGCTTAGTGGCAGAGCTGGGACAGGGACCTAGGATCCTCGTAGACGGGCCTTTCCAAGGTGCCACTCTGTCCCCTCCACGGTGACTATGAAGGACAAAGTCGCCCACAACGGCCAGAGAACGCGCATCGCCAAACCCACCATCCTATCCTCCCACCTGCGGTGAAGACGGACGACTCTCATTCGGGTTTCGGCGCGTCTGACACCCAGACCCTCATCTATTTCCAAATGCACGTGGACGGGGGCTTCCTCCGGTCACGTCTAGGTCGGCAAGTAGGAAATTTCCTTGGGAGTCAGTCCGTGTCACTTAGGCCCGTTCAAAAGCGTCTAAGCTGAAAGCAAACAAAATCATTCCATGTATCCTCAAGGTAACAGCGAGACAGGGCCCCGGGGGTGGAGGTGGAGGTGGAGGTGGGGCAGGGGCGCGCGTGGGGAAGGAGAGCAGGGCTGGCCTGGGAGCGCACCAGTGAAATGCTCGCTTTCAATGGGACAGGCTACACGCTGAAGCCCCGAATCAAGTCCTTCAAAGGGCAAGTACCCACGGAGACCCAAGGTGGACGTGGGAGGCCAGGATCGGGGGCAGCAGAAGCCAAACCACCCCACTGCGGAAAGGAAACAGGGCTTTCGAGGCAGCCTCCAGGGAGGCTGGATCCGACGGTCTGGGAAGGCGATGGGAAAAGGACACACGCAGGTGTTCCAAAAGTGAGCACTCTTGGGCCACGAGAAGGGCTTCTATGGGAAGAAATGGACGCTGAAGACAATCCCTCTGTGATCCGCACAGGGATGAGGTCTGGGGCAGGCCGAGGAGAGAAAGGCTGCAGTCCCAGCACAGATGCTGGATGGGGGGCTGCCGCGCCCATGACCGTGGGGGGAGCACAGAGAACCGCACACCTTCCCCTCGGGGCTCCTCACCAGCCTCCAGACTTTGGCAACCTGTTTTAAGAAACGTTTAGTTTTAGCTGAAGAGGCCTGAGCAGTGGCAGGTGATTTAGGGAAACGCTTGCTTTGATGATTAGATCATATTACCTGTTGGAGTTACGTGATTGTCACTTTTTCATCCTCATTCATAGTGAGTAATACATTTTACATGTCTGTGCAGTGCAGTGTGTGTCCTATGTATATATATAACATGTGTGTAGAATATATGTGCCTATATACACATGCATCGCCATACCACATGTATGTGTAGGGAACGCGTCATGTATGTTCCCGTACCCAGACTGAGGTCATCCACAGGGCCCTGAAAGGCACAGACACTCACGCCCCGTGGGGGTGCTGAGAGCCCTCCAGCCCGGCGGTCCCCGTGCTTTGAATGCAGGCTTGCCGCCTGCCTCACAGCCAGTCTGCCCGGGGAAGTGAGCCTGCAGGAGAACGTGGGGCCACCACGCCGCCGGGAGAGACGG